>NC_064537.1:5615828-5695323 GCF_023856365.1 Brienomyrus brachyistius
TGATCCCATTTTTCGTGACTCGCATTACATGTGACTCGCGTTACAGATATTCAATGCCCAATAACTTATCTAAGAGGGCACCAGGCCTGCTGCTGGTTTTCCCATCATCAGTAAGGGCTAGGGATGCAGATATATCACTCAGTTTGCTACTAGCATAGGCTTCTTTTTTGTGAGAAAAGTTGTACTTTTTTGTGACTCGCGTTACAGAACCTTTTATACTCGGTGAAGAAGACTGCCAAAGAGAAAGTACATGTTAGAACAAACTTTTATCTCTGAAAATATTAAGAACAAGACCCACTTAAAACGTCATTACAGTGAAAGTTTGAGATTTCTTCAAAAATAAGGCTGCAGAGAATAGCATAAAATCCTATCTAAAGTGATGAAAAAATTAATGAAAACAGTTGCAATATTCAAGCAATGAAATTTTCATGAACAAAAGCTTTTGTTTCCTGAAAAAATACCTTAGTTTCTATCAAAAATACTGAAAATGCAAGTGCAACACAGTTAGAAAAATTTTGCCTAATTTTCCTAATCAGCATGGAAATGCCCAAATTTTAAGTTTGTTAGCCAAACGTGTTTACAGCCGCGAATGGGGGCGTGTCAGACAGTGGAGACACGTGACTGATGAGGAATCACGTCTGTCTGGGAAAAATGATCAGTACAAGCGGATAATCATCATGACCGATGTTTTTCTTATTTATGTCTCAGGCAGAAACCCATGTAATTGGGATTTGTATAGTTATTTAATGAACATAAGCCAATAAAATGGATAGTGTCCCTATTTACTTAATTTTATTAATAATTACAAAGTACAGTATAGGTTAGCTATTTTGAACAATTTAAATTACAGTGCTGTATAAATTAAATTACTGAACAGATACGCTATAATACAGTATCCCATCGCAGGGCACACTCGCACACCATTCACTCACACATGCACACCTGTAAGGGCAATTTAGCAACTTCGTTTAGCCTCAGCATGTTTTTGGACTGTGGGGGGGAAACCGGAGTACCCGGAGGAAACCCCACGATGACATGGGGAGAACATGCAAACTCCACACACATGTAACCCAGGCGGTGACTTGAACGTGGGTCCCAGAGGTGTGAGGCAACAGTGCTAACCACTGCACCACCATGCTGCCCCCGCTTCTAACCATATATTGTAATATTAGTTCTGTGTCCTGTTCAACAACATTTAACATTTAATGTTCACTATGATTCGTGCAGATGTTGATTGTTGCTGTAGTTTCTGTAGTTTAAAAATAAAATATTTTTTTGGTGGAGGGAATATATAAAAAGAAGGGAAAAAAAGAAAAAACTCCCCTAGGTACCTCATTGGCTGCAGTTGCCGCACGTCACAATTCACAGCCTGACTCATTACAAAGGTGGCATCCTGTGACAGTATCACGCCTGAATTCACTGAGCTCTTCAGAACATCCCATTCCTTCCCAGAAGTTTGTAAACCTGACTGTATGACTAGGTGCTTGATGTTATACAGCTGTGGCAATGAGCCTGAAGAAAAGACCTGAATTCAGTGATTAAGACGTCTGTCTCTATACGTCCATATAGTGTATAGTGTGTCAAATCCTCCATAGCGGCAGAATATAACTGTGAATAAAATATAACATTGTTTTCATAAAGTAATGACATTTTAAGGCAGGAATGATCAGGAATGTACAATTTAATGGAACAAAAAAAAAACCTTAGACCCTTAGACCCCCTTCACTGCTTTGAGGTAGGAGATGCATGTAGATAGAAGGAAGAACATAAGACATGAGGAAAAGGGGATAATAATAGTAAGAATGTCTATGCAAATATTCATATTCAGCTCCATCAATAGCTGTTGGCCATTAATTTTATCAACACATATACTGAAGAGGAGTAGAGGACAATGTTCCCAGTACTATCCATCCATCCATTTTCCAAAGCGCTTATCCTACTGGGTCGCGGGGGGTCCGGAGCCTATCCCGGAAGCAATGGGCATGAGGCAGGAAACAACCCTGGATGGGGGGCCAGCCCATCGCAGGGCACATTCACACACCATTCACCCACACACGCACACCTATGGGCAATTTAGCAAGTCCAATTAGCCTCCGCATGATTTTGGACTGTGTGGGGAAACCGGAGTACCTGGAGGAAACCCCACGACGACATGGGGAGAACATGCAAACTCCACACACATGTGACCCAGGCAGAGACTCAAACCTGGGTCCCAGAGGTGTGAGGCAACAATGCTAACCACTGCACTACCATACCGCCCCCTCACCCTAACCACTGCACCACCAAACCGCCCCTTGTTCCCAGTACTATTAAAATGATAATTATTGGGTATAATAATTGATTTCCAGTATCTCCAGACTAATATCTTTTTACCTTATTTATCCAAAATATCTCCTCTTTTAAAAAGACCAACACACTGTCATGTGGCATGCTCCACTCACTCACTCCACCTTGCAGTGCATTCTTTGGCTGTAGGTTGTCTGTTCTTAAAATATTACCACATGACTGGCTAGAATTCCTCTCGTTTCTGTGATGTGATTAGCAGAAGTGTGCTATCAATCGGCATTCCTTATCGACAGTCTATACAAGTTTCAAATTTTTTTATCGTTTAAATTTTATATGACAGTAAGTTGCTATATGGTTGGTGTGGTGGTCAGTGCTGCTGTCTCACAGCAAGAAGGTCCTGGGTTCGGTCCCCGATCCTTTCTGTGTGCAGTTTGCACGCTCTCCCTGTTTTTGCCGGGGGCTCCAGTTTCTTCCCGCAGGGCAGGTTGATTGGTGAGTCTACATTGGCCCTGTAGTTGTGAGTGAGTCTGCCCTGCGGTGTGTTGGTGTCTGCCCAGGGGTGGTTCCTGGATAGGTTCCGGTCCCCCCCGCGACCCCATTTGGGATTAAGCGGTTTCAGAAAACAGATGGATGGAAGTTGCTGCATCGTTTCTGACGCACGCAGCCCCTGGTTGCTGCAAAAGGTTATTATGCTTATTATTGGTTATGCCTACATATGTGTAAATATTTATTATCAGTTTGATTACATCACTGGAAGCGAGTGGTAAGACAAATAGCTAATTAGTCCATGTAGGACCACGCATGATTGTATCTGTCTGTAGGGTTGTCTCAGACAGGCTAAGTGGGTAGGGGGCCCTTATTGTACTGATGCTTGGGGGCCTGTAGAGGTCTTCATCCAGCCATGAGGCTGCCCTTATGATAGATCCTACCAGGGTTTAGACAGGATTCCTGGGGGAAATTTAATGATATCAGCTACCAACTGCATGTCTTTGGACACCAGAGTACCCAGTGGAAACCTTCATACCAAATGAGAACATGCAGACTCCACACAGGAAGAGCAGAGGTGGGATTCTAATGTCTAGCTTAGGAGGTTTGTGGCACAAGTGCAACCCACTGAGGCAGAGAGATAATTTTTGTTAATTCCTGTTATGAAGATTTCTTACATCTCATACTTTATACATACATCTCGTATAAAATAGACATTGAGATCCTGCGCTGCCCTGACTCTGCCACTTACCTTCAGTATATCTGCCCATCCAGTGAGGAGGAGTTCATGCAAATCTTGACAACTTCATCACATATTTATCTCTCTGCACTGAGAGGTGACTGGACCTTAATCTGTCAGTCATGGCATCTTTAAGCTGGTTGCCAGTAGTTCTGATGGTTATATACTTAACAGGTAAATATTCAGTAACAGGTTCATATTTCAGTTTTAAATGTCTGTAATTCTCATTTCTTGTTTCTCTCTTATTTCTCTAGGTGTTGATACACAGACTCTGACTGAGTCTGAACCAGCAGTTAAAAAGCCTGGAGAATCACACAGGCTGACATGTACAGCCTCTGGGTTCACATTCAGTAGCTATAATATGAACTGGGTCAGACAGACTCCTGGGAAGCGACTGGAATGGGTCGCATATATTAGTAGTGGCAGCAGCTATATCTACTATGCCCAGTCTGTTCAGGGCAGATTCACCATCTCCAGAGACAACGGCAGGAACCAGCTGTATTTACAGATGAACAGCCTGAAAGCTGAAGACACGGCTGTGTACTACTGTGCCAGAGACTCACAGTGATGGGGGCTGTGGGGAAGCCGTACAAATACTACTTCCTCAAAAACTATGAGGAAGACACATTATGGATTTATTTAGGTAGTTTAATAATTTAGTTAATTAGTTATTCTATTATTTTATAACATTCAAATATGTACACAGGACTGAGAACAATGACAGAATTCTTGACAGTTAAAGTATCTGTGGTGAAATGTTGAATCTTAATATAGTAATGGTATGTAGTAATGGCTCCACAACTGTGTGTCCGAGAGGGTTATCTGCAGCACAGGCGCGCCGCAAGGCACGGTTCTCTCACCCTTCCTGTTCAGCCTGTACACTTCTGACTTCCGTTATAATTCGGACCTGTGTCACCTACAGAAGTTCTCGGATGATACGGCCATCATCGGATGCGTATCAGACAGGACCGATCATGAATACAGGGGGGTCATCAGTGAATTTGTCGGCTGGTGTGAGACTAATGCTCTCCAAATCAACGCCAGCAAGATGAAGGAGATGGTCATCGATTTTAGGAGGAAGGCACCCCCTCTAACACCGGTGAGGTAGTGGACTCTTACAAGTACCTGGGTGTTCACCTCAACAATAAACTGGACTGGACTACAAATACGGACGTCCTGTATAAGAAGGGCCAGAGTCGACTCTACCTGCTGAGGAGACTGAGGTCCTTCGGAGTCAGCAGGACCCTGTTAAGGACATTCTACGACTCTGTGGTGGCATCCGCCCTTTTCTATGCAGTGGCCTGCTGGGGGAGCGGATGCACGGAAAGGGACAGAAGCAAAACTGACAAACTGGTGCGGAGGTCAAGCTCTGTGCTGGGATGCCCTCTGGAGACTGTGGAGGTGGTGGGTGAGAGGAGGATGTTAGCGAAGCTGACATCCATCATGAACAACCCTCATCACCCCCTGCATGAGACTGTGAGTGCGCTGAGCAGCTCCTTCAGTCAGTGACCGATACACCCTCGCTGCAGGAAGGAGCGCTTTCGCAGATCATTCATCCCGACAGCAGTTAGACTCTATAACACAATGATGTCATGAGTCACCATTACCTACCACTTCATACATAACGCACCTTGTAGAGGTATGGGCATGTGCATGTATGTATACATGTTTAAGGTTATGTATCTACAGTTTATGTATATGTAGAGGCATATCTGTATATAATGTATGGATGTATGTATGTATGGATGTAGGTGCATAGAACGGGTGTATATATGTACATGCCAATACCCAGCACTACCTCAGTAGTAAATTGTAGATATAGTAGTTAAATAGTTGATATTTATTACTACTTGCACTTTCCACAACCCACTACCCATATTTCATACGGTGTATGGGTGCATATAGGCATTATTACTACTATTGTATTAGTGCTCTATCTTTTTATATTATTTTTATTTTTTATTCTTATTCTTGTATTTTTTTATATTCTTTACTCTTGTAAACTCTCTCTTGCTGGCTGTCTGGAGCTGCGTTAACACGCAAATTTCCCCACTGTTGGATCAATAAAGTCCTATCTTATCTTATCTTATCTTATCTTATCTTATCTTATCTTATCTTATCTTATCTCTTATCTTATTTTTAAGTTGTTTGTGTTGTGGGGATTTACATTCATACTTTTAAAGTACAAATATGTCTGAAACTTCATTTCTTATAATTTATAAAACAGAAACACATGCTTGACATTAGTCTGTGTACCACTCTCAGGTATGCTCATTTTAACATCCATCCATCCATCCATCCATTTTCCAAACCGCTTATCCTACTGGGTCGCGGGGGGTCCGGAGCCCATCCCAGAAACAATGGGCACGAGGCAGGGAACAACCCAGGATGGGGGGCCAGCCCATCGCACTCATTTTAACATAGAAATGTAAATCTAAAAGCTATTAATCTAGAAACACTAGTTAATTACCAATACTTTGAAATATGTTAATTAAGAATGTCTTAGTGAACAAGATAAATATGTAGTGAAATGTCCCAAAGTAAAATAAAAAGCTTTATGATAAGAAAGAGAAATTTCAAAGAGGTTTAATGTAATTCCTGTGTTCTCACTGTTCTGTACCAGGGGTGATTATATGGATCAGGGCTGCCACTGTCAGTCTAAGGAAATATGGGATCCAATTCGTATGAAATGTGACAATAGGATGAAGGGTGTAGAATCGCCTGTGGTCTGTAGAAACAGAAGGATTATCAAACTACAAACAATCACTGCAGTTCCAGCAGGAGGCGCCAGAGCTCCTTATGGAGGGTCATACAGACTTCTGTGTTCAGGGTGACTCAGAACAGCAGACTGTAAAGCTTATGGCTCTGCAGTGTGTTACTCTACTCAGGATTCAGTGAGAGACGTCTGACTATAATCCTCTGTCTGAGACCTTCATAACACAGGAATCATTAGGGAATTCATTCTAATTCTGGCCCTTAGATTCAGAAGTTTATTTAAGTTTAACTTATCTAGCAAACACTTTATTCCAAAGTGGCATTCGAGTGAAGAAAGCTTGTGGTCAGAGAGCAGGTCAGCCAGCATCCCTGGAACAATCAGAGTTAAGGGCCGTGCTCAAGGGCCCAACAGTGATATAAATACTCAGAGAAGCTGAACCCATGACCTTCCAGACATGCGCGCAGAGCCCTACCCTGCTGGGCTGTACACTCTGTGTTAATGTCATTATGGCTACAGGCATATTTTCTGAGTAAAAGCTACACTATCACACATCATTAGCTTAGACATTAATGTTATTGTTAAACAAGAACCAGGAGTCTCTCTTATTACAATGTTGATTCTCCAGCCTCATGAGTGTGTGTCCCATCCCTGACTGTCAGGTTCCTTTATTGGAATTGTAGGCAGTTGCCATGTTACTATTAACTTATTACAAGTAATAACTATTAGTCAGAACTGAAGTGCCAGTTCTGAAAGGTCACTGAGATAATGGCAACTGGGGTTTATAAGTAGGCAAACTAAGTCAAACATACTGTACCTACTACACCTTCTGCAAAGTTAAAAAGAGCTATTTTATACATTATCATGTACCAAAGGTAATCTGACATGATTAGACCATCAGCAGATCTATAAGCCATTAATGCTCATTCTTCAGCTTGTGTGCATCTCAAACAGCACAGTTATCCATATACAGCAGTACAGCCATCTGTCTTTCTGCTTCACTTGATTTCACTCAACAATCCCTAGAGATTCATTTGCTTCTGCTGGACTTTGTATAAAAGCCAGAGTGACACCTTCAAACACACAGACATCAGTCACATTCAAGGACGCCTCTGTAACACAATGGTTGCTAGAACCACTTTATTCTTTTTGCTGGGTGTTTTCACATGTAAGTCTATCCGCTGTAGTCAATTAAACATGAATTTTAAGTACAGTTCTTGATAATGATTTGTTCTGTATTTCTTGACTACATAAACACTCTTTTTTCCTTCAGGTGTTTATTGTAATGTTGAACTCACCCAGTCAGAGTCCATCACTGTGAAACCTGGAGGATCTCCAAGCATCTCCTGTAAAGTCTCTTACTCAGTAACTAGCTATGGCACACACTGGATCCGACATCCTGTGGGGAAAGCACTGGAGTGGATTGGAGTAATATGGAGTGGTGGGAGCACTGCTTACAAAGAGTCACTTAAGAATAAATTCACCATCTCCAGAGACACCTCCAGCAACACAGTGTCCTTACAAGGGAGGAGCCTGCAGACTGAAGACACAGCTGTGTACTACTGTGCACGAGAGTCACAGTGAGAGAATGTAATGGGAGAGTGATACAAAAACTCACTGAGACCTAATGTGATGCAGGTGTTTTTTGACATGTTTCTGTAGTTTATAATACTTTACCTTACAATGTTTGCGCAACATCTGATACTAATACTTTTAACACATGAATTCTGATTATTTTATATGATGGATATAAAAAGTGTGCAAACACAAGACATTGTTGAAGCACCGTTTGATATGCTTACAGCATTCGGTCTTTCTGGGTAGGAGTCGGCCAGCGAGCCACATCTTGACTTGGCACTGTTAGCCCACTCTTCCTTGCAAACGAGCTCACTATCTGTCAGACCACGAGGGCATCTCTTGTGCACAGCTCTCTTCAGGTCACCCCACAGCAGATTTTTAATTGGGTTTAGCTCTGGGCTCTGGCTGGGCCATTCCAAAGCTTTACTCTTCTTCTGGTGAAGCCTTCCTTTGGTTGACTTAGATGTATGCTTGGTGTCCTACTGTAGTCATGCTGAAAGGTGACATTCTGGGCCAAAATTGACCAGTATTTTGAACTGGTCGTAATTCCCTCCCCCTTGACTAACGCCCCAGTTCCGGCTTCTCTTTCTTCAGTTGAAGCATGATGCTGCCCCCAGGGTTGGGGCCATTCTGCAGTGCATTCATCAATTCCAGTATAAATCAGGAAATGGAACTGGATTTGGGATCTGAGAATGAAAAAGAAACTGGGTAACAGATTTAGAAATGAATTTGAACTTTAGGGAGGTTAAAATTCCAACTCCAGTTCTATTCCCTGATTTGGATTGGAATTGATGAATGCATTCCGGAATGGCCCCCACCCTGACTGCCACCACCATGCTTCACTGTGGCTTTGGTCTTATTTTGGAGATGCTCAGTGTTGTTTTAGCGCCAAACCTACCTTTGCGAATTGTGGCCAAAAAAATCCAACATTGCTTTAATCAGGATGGGGTGCCAACCCCCCACAGGGACCACACTTATGGGGAATTTGGTCACTCCAATTAACCTCAGCATGTCGGACTACAGGGGGAAACCAGAGCACCCCCATGACGACAGGAGCATAACATGCAAACTACAGGCACTTGGAACCACAGCAGAGACTCAAACCCTGGTCTCAGTGCTAACCAAAGCCCCACCATCCCATGGAAAACCCGAATCATTTTTCCTAAATGAAACTTCAATATTCATATATGTTCTTAAGGAATTATATACTATTGATAATGCCGTAAAATGACTTCAAGCATGATTTATGTCTGATAGCAAAATTAAAAGTCCATAAAAGACACCCCTTAGATTTTGTGCGACAAATTCTTCATTGCCCAGTGTTATCAATGTAAAAGCCAACGATTGCTGTTCCAGCAGGAACCCTAAGTGTGACAGTAAATGCAGGCAGCAGAGGGACACAAATATTAGACTGAGACCCATTTTAGATGGGCATGGTGGTGCAGTGGTTAGCACTGTTGCCTCACACCTCTGGGAACATACCTATGTCAGTATATATGTTACATTTGTAAAAATACATTCTGGTTGCTCAAAAGAACAATAATGGACCTTTTACCATTTTCATTAAAAATAGAATTTTTTTACTCATTAAGTATTTTGTCTCCTGGATTAAATTTCAGCCTGTGTAATGAAAGGGTTTGGGTTAGGGTTAGGGTGTAATGAAAGTACTCATACATTATTCTATGGCTCATCAAAGCAAATATACTG
Organism: Brienomyrus brachyistius; assembly: GCF_023856365.1. NCBI lineage: Eukaryota > Metazoa > Chordata > Actinopteri > Osteoglossiformes > Mormyridae > Brienomyrus > Brienomyrus brachyistius. The sequence continues at coordinate 5,625,338 of NC_064537.1, forward strand.
AAAGGTATTCTGCATTTAAAATAAAAATTGTACTTAGAAAAATTAGTGAAATACATTTTCGTGTTTAATGCAGTCATTTCTCACTAGAAAGGTCACTGGAGCATTTCTTCCTAGTAAATCACAGGTGCATTGTGGGTGCTGATTCTGTACTGAAATAGAATAACACAGGGTGCAGCTTCCTCTGCCCTCCCCACACCTGCGTCTCTGAAACTATCTACCAACCAGCATGCAGTGTGACAGACTTCTTGGAAAGACGCAGCAATGTGCCCTGTGCAGCACAGCCATGTCCATAATGCAGGGTAACTCTTCCCAGATATTAAATTATTGGGACGTATAGAAGGGCATCTAGATGGGTAGTAAAATTCCTGATCATGATTTGCATATTATTACCAAAATGTTCACATCCCTCTGTTATTTGTGACTTAGTTGACACTTTTAAACAAGTTTAGTACTGAAGACTTTAGCAGTAAGTTTGTCAGCTTCCTGATTTGCACTAAACCCTCCTATCAGCAATGGGAGGCTCTATATTTGCATGTGACTTTCAGTGTTATTTGCCTGTGGGGGCACAGAAAGCCCCCCTGGGATCATTACTGACAGGTGTGCTTTCTTTCTGAGTGGAGGGGTGGCTGAAATATTCAGTGGTCATACTGGGTAAGCTGGTGGTGCAGTGGTTAGCACTGTTGCCTCATACCTCTGGGACCCGGGTTCGAGTCTCCGCCTGGGTTACATGTGTGTGGAGTTTGCATGTTCTCCCCATGTCGTCGTGGGGTTTCCTCCGGGTACTCCGGTTTCCCTCCACAGTCCAAAAACATGCCGAGGCTAATTGGAGTTGCTAAATTGCCTGTAGGAATGCATGTGAGAGTGAGTGTGCCCTGCGATGGGCTGGCCCCCCATCCTGGGTTGTTCCCTGCCTTGTGCCTATTGCTTCCGGGGATAGGCTCCAGACCCCCCCGCGACCCAGTAGGATAAGCGGTTTGGAAAATGGATGGATGGATGGATGATTTGGTAAAAGAATATAAGAAAATAACATTTCAATTATACACAACACACAATAACACAAATTAATTTAAGAAAATATATTCCCTAATGCTGAATTTCAATATGGATTTAATATTAGACGCTGGGCAATGTAGATTACACAAAAGGTGTTATTATTATTTGTGGACTGTATCGCACACGAACTATTTGTTTATTTATGTTTTACATATCAAATCGATCTGATTATCACGTGACCACACCCACTACATGCCTGGCAGAGGAGGATCCTGTACAAACCTGCCACAGCTTTTAAAGGAGCCAGTGTCAGTGTGTGACAGAGACCAGCAGTCACTGGGACTCAGTGTGTCCTTTACCTCAGTGCTCCTCCCTCTGTCCTGCAGCCATGAAGCTCCTACCAGCCCTGCTCACCCTCACAGCACTGGCTCTCTCAGGTCCCTGTCTCTCTCCTCTCTGTTTCTCTTTCTCTCTGCATCTTTCTTTGTGCTCATCTAAAAGTCTGCTCTACCTCTTTATTTACAGGTGTGAAGGCTCAGATTGTACTGACTGAGTCTGAACCAGTGGTGAAGAGACCAGGAGAATCACACACACTGACATGTACAGTGTCTGGGCTCTCAGTTAGTAACAATGATATGAGCTGGATCAGACAGGCTCCTGGGAAGGGACTGGAGTGGATTTATACATTGTGGAGAAGTGGTAGCACTTCCTACTCCCAGTCCTTTCAGGGCAGATTCACCATCTCCAGAGACAATGGCAAGAACCAACTGTATTTACAGATGAACAGCCTGAAAGCTGAAGACATGGCTGTGTACTACTGTGCCAGACACTCACAGTGATGGGGGCTGTGGGGAAGCCGTACAAATACTACTTCCTCACAGAGAATAAGGATGTCTTAGTTTCTAATTAAATCAAATTCAGATGCTTTCACCTCTCTACACTTATGAATATACAGATATATTCATCCATCCATCCCATCCATTTTCCAAATCACGTATCCTATTGGGTCGCGGGGGGTCCAGAGCCTATCCTGGAAGCAATGGGCACGAGTCAGGGAACAACCCAGGATGGGGGGCCAGCCCATCGCAGGGCACATTCGCACACCATGCACTCACACATGCACACCTATGGGCAATTTAGCAACTCCAATTAGCCTCAGCATGTTTTTGGACTGTGGGGGGAAACCGGAGTACCTGGAGGAAATCCCACAACGACATAGAGAACATGCAAACTCCACACACATGTGACCCAGGCGGAGACTCGAACCCATGTCCCAGCGGTGTGAGGCAACAGTGCTAACCACTGCACCACCACGCTGCCCCCATACAGATATATTTTATGTGGAAATCTATATTATGAATATCTTTGTTCTTCGAGGGTGTATAACTGATGTACTGTTACCCCTGGTCAGACATGTGAGACTGGCCAGAAAGACCTGATCATGTTATTATGGACAGTAACTACTAAGCAGGTAAATTAGCACCGTAAACAAGAAGCAAACAGAAAGAGCCAAGGCAGGTCACCGCCTGCCGAGAAACCAGGAAGATGCAGGTATTCAGTGCTGATGGGAACTGGGCTTCTGATAAGCAGGGGCTCCACTCTGCAGGTCACACTGCGCAGGAACCAGGGCCAGAAGGTGGAACACAAACAGGAACCTAGTAAATCAAGCTAAGAAAGAAGCTACTGGGGCTTAAAGCCAAAAAGCCACAGTCATGGGAGCAGAAACTAAAGCTTGTTTCTGAACCGAGAGCCGACCCAGACTGAGCAGCAGCCCCAGCGGCTGCTTGTTTGCTGTATATCTCCACTGGAGCTCGGTAACAGCTGGTTGTTTGCTGTATATCTCCACTGGAGCTCGGTAACGGCTGCTTGTTTGCTGTATGTCTCCACTGGAGCTCGGTAACAGCTGGTTGTTTGCTGTATGTCTCCACTGGAGCTCGGTAACAGCTGGTTGTTTGCTGTATGTCTCCACTGGAGCTCGGTAACAGCTGCTTGTTTGCTGTATGTCTCCACTGGAGCTCGGTAACAGCTGGTTGTTTGCTGTATATCTCCACTGGAGCTCGGTAACAGCTGGTTGTTTGCTGTATGTCTCCACTGGAGCTCGGTAACAGCTGGTTGTTTGCTGTATGTCTCCACTGGAGCTCGGTAACAGCTGCTTGTTTGCTGTATGTCTCCACTGGAGCTCGGTAACAGCTGCTTGTTTGCTGTATGTCTCCACTGGAGCTCGGTAACAGCTGCTTGTTTGCTGTATGTCTCCACTGGAGCTCGGTAACGGCTGGTTGTTTGCTGTATGTCTCCACTGGAGCTCGGTAACAGCTGGTTGTTTGCTGTATATCTCCACTGGAGCTCGGTAACAGCTGGTTGTTTGCTGTATGTCTCCACTGGAGCTCGGTAACAGCTGCTTGTTTGCTGTATATCTCCACTGGAGCTCGGTAACAGCTGGTTGTTTGCTGTATGTCTCCACTGGAGCTCGGTAACAGCTGCTTGTTTGCTGTATGTCTCCACTGGAGCTCGGTAACAGCTGCTTGTTTGCTGTATGTCTCCACTGGAGCTCGGTAACAGCTGGTGCTTCGGGGTGTTGCTGATTCATGATCCCTCCTGGAACACTCAGCCCCCGAAGTGAGTTCCAGCTGGTTCACAAGCCTCAGCACATCACGTGATGTACGGCAAGATTTTAGTCACTAGCGGAATGGTGGTGGTGCACAGTAAGCAAGCCCAGGAACATGTATATACATATATACATCATCTAACGGCTTAGCCTGGTCTGGGTCGTGGGGAGATTAGAGACTCAGGCAGAACAGGATACAGATCAGGGAAACATCTCAGACAGGATGCCAGTCCATCACAGAGCACATACACACACCCACAGTCATGCACTATGGGTAATTGGGAGACACCAGTTAGCCAGACTGCAACCCTTGATGGTACCAACTGAATCTCCAAGCTACATAAACTCATACAGACACATCTACAGCCCAAACTCCTGAGGTATTTTTGTTTTGTTAAATTTATCCAGAAAGCACAGCTAATCTCTCTTCCCTGATTGCAAGGCAAGATATTTCCTGCTACAATTTAGCTTAAGAGCTGCTTATAAAGGATCTCAGAAATACATGTGTTAAAGTAGATTAATGATTCTGTGCTGTCTAAATTGTATTTAAAATGTCTAGGCAGAGCCAAACAAATCTCCTCCTGTCTGAAAAGGTGTAGAAAATACAATTTAGCCACTAAAACTTTACAGTTTTTGTGAGGGACAGTCGAATTCTCTCGTTAAGTTTTTTTGTGATCCTGCACCTACACTTTAAAACTAATTTCAGTGCCGCCACATGCACAAGTGCATGCGTGGGGGTGGAGGAGGGGCCTGATCTGTGTTTTGCCCTGGGGCCTTGTGTGCAGTTGTTCCGCCACTGTTCAGTGGCAACTATAAGACGTGCACTGAATAAAGAAGGTGTTCATGGCCGGACTCCAAGACGCACTCCACTCTTGACCTGAAGGAAAGTCAAAAGTCGACTTGAATATGCTAGAAGGAATTTTGATAAAACTCCAGAGTTTTGGGAGACAGTTCTATGGACTGATGAAACCAAACTGGACCTGTTTGGGCATATGGACCAGCGGTATGTCTTCTGTGCAAAAGGCCAGACTTTTGACCAGAAGAAAACCATCCCCACGGTCAAGCATGGAGGTGGCTTGTTTTTCTGCGGCAGGAACTGGGAATCTGGATCATGTACCTGGCATCATGGATTCCCAGAAATACCAGGTCATTTTAAAGAGAAATGTGATGCCTTCTGTTGACAAATTGCACCTTGGTGATCATTGGAGTTTTCAGCAAGACAATGATCCCAAGCACACCTCCAAATTAACAAAAGCTTGGATGAAAAAAAGATCCTGGAACCTCCTGGAGTGACCTTCTCAGTCACCAGATTTAAATCATATTGAAAATATTTGGTGGGATTTAAAGAAGGCAGTTGCAGCACGGAGGCCATCAAACAGCACTGAGCTAGAGGCTTTTAGACGTGAAGAATGGGCAAAGATTCCGATTGAGAGACGTAAGAAGCTTGTCAGCACTTACTGTAAACATTTGTTAGAAGTTATAAAAGCAAAAGGATGCTCCACAAAGTACTGAAGCTGGGGGTTGAATAATACTGGACATGCACATGTGTGAAAAGTGTTACAATTGGCTTCACTTCGTAATCAAGCTGCAATACGGATTTACACAGTGCTTCCTGGTGGATTAGGCCATGTAAGAACATTACCTCCTGCTCAGGGTTGTCCTCCTTCACCTCCTCCTGGATTCTTTTAAGCAGCCCGACGTTTTTCCCAGTCAGATTTGCCGATCCATCTGCGGTAACGTTGGCGAGCGTACTCCAAGGTAGCTTGTGCCTTTTGATGACCGCCGACACGCTGTCATACAAGTCTTCTCCCAGCCTTTTCCCCTTTAGGGATTCCATGGCCAAAAACTCCCCCGTTATCTCAAAACTGTCATTAATCCCTCTGATAAAAAACTTAAAAGCTGAGCGCTGTCCTTTATGTCATTACGTTTGTCCAGTGCCAAGGAATATAATGTAAATGATTCCACTTTTTTGTTCAGCTTGCTAACTAAGTCTTCATTACGCTGAACACGGCGAGTCACTGTCCTGCACGATAAGCTCATTTTTCCAAATCTGTTCTTTCTCTCAGAACATAAGATACCTGCTGTCTCTATGATGCACTCAGAGAAACTCCCCCTCATATTAAGGCTTGCTAGCCTTCGCTAATTTGAATGCCAGCACATAACTTGCCTTCGTGTTTGATTCTTGGATGAAGGTGTTTTGCTGAGCCTGCAAAATAGCTGCCAACCCCGGAGTGGTAGCCGTTTGTTTTTGCGCTGACTGGTTGTTGCGTAATTAGCATGCTTGGTGGAACTGCAACGGTTTCTTGGTAAATAAGACATAATTATGGCATTTGACCGAACTTCAGTGAAAAAGTGATTAGTTGTCCATTCCTTATTAAACACTCGACACTTACTGTCGACCTTTATTTTCTGTGGCCCATTCATTGTTGGAGATGGGTTCAGAGCAGTAGCAGAATAAACAGAGAGTAAATAGAGAGTAAACAGAGAGTAGCCCGGACTCTGCAAAATCCAGTCAATGTACAGTATCACTGCACCTAATGCGCCACCTGGTGGAACGGCAGGCTTTACAGGTCAGGGTCAAATGAATGCGTGGCTGGGGAGACGGAAGTCTGGGTTTACCTGCTTAGACTGCTGCCCACGCGATTCAACGGCCTGGACAAGGGTATGTGAGGATGGATGGATGGATGGATGGATGGATGGATGGATGGATGGATGGATGGATGTCCCAAAGCATAAATCATTTCACCCATTTCCTACATGAACACAACAGACTGCCGGGCCAAAAAGCTTCATAATTCTAAGAAAAAGACATTTCAAACACATTTAATATAATTCCTGTGTTCTCAGTGTTCTGCAGCAGGGTGATTATATGGATCAGGGCTGTCACTGTCAGTCTAAGGAAATATGGGATCCAGTTCGTATGAAATGTGAAAATAGGCTGAAGGGTGTAGAATCGCCTGTGGTCTGTAGAAAGAGATTGATTAAAAATCACTGCAGTTCCAGCAGGAACCACAAGATGTCCTCAGTGTGACAGTAAATGCAGGCAGCAGAGGGACACAAATATCAGACTGAGACCCATTTTAGATAGACTGTAGCAGCTGTACTGCTTTATAAACTGCTGTTGTGAATCATGCCAAAATGTTGTAATATGGTTCTTATAGTTATTATGAATTCCCTACAAACCCATTCAAACAACAAACCTTCAATCACAACAATAAATTCCATCCATTTTCTAAAACGGCTTAATTCCAACTGGGGTTGTGGGGGGGACTGGATCCTATCCTGGGAACAATGAGCACAGGCAGGAACCAACCCTGGGCGGCAGTCGCTAACACACCACAGGGCACACACACTCACATAGTCACATGTACACACACACACACACACACACACTCACGCACATAGTTACATGTACACACACCACAGGGCACACACACTCACATAGTCACATGTACACACACACACACACACACTCACATAGTCACATGTACACACACAACTACGGGGCCAACTAGTCGGCAATCAACCAATCGTGTAAACTTTTGGACTATGGGAAGAAACCGGAGCCCCCGGCGGAAACCCACACAAACACAGGGAGAGCATGCAAACTCCACAGAGAAAGGTCCTGGGAGCGAACCTCTGCGCCATTGCGTCACCCCAACACAATAGGTTCTTCATTAAAAATCTAAAATCCCAACCTATCCTGGAAACAAGGAGCACAGGTGGGAACCAACCCTGGGCAGGTGCCAACATATCGCATATCACACACACTCAACCAATTACGGGACCAACTCAGAGTTGGCAATCAACCTACGAAGCATACTTTTGGACTGTGGGAGGAAACCAGAGCCCCCAGTAAAACCCAATGTGAACACAGGGACACATGCAGACCCCACACAGGAAGGTCCTACATGCCTGACCCAAGGATCGAACCCAAGACCTTCTTGTTGTGAGGCACCAGCACCAACCACTGTGCCAACATGCCACCCCTGAACAGAGATAATGTTTGTATAATAAGTCTTGACATCGCAAATGAATCTCTTCATCATGTGACCATTCCCCCCCCCCCACGACCCCACGCCCATCAGAGGAGGATCCTGTACAAACCTGCCACAGCTTTTAAAGGAGCCAGTGTCAGTGTGTGACAGAGAGCAGCAGTCACTGGGACTCAGTGTGTACTTTACCTCAGTGCTCCTCCCTCTGTCCTGCAGCCATGAAGCTCCTACCAGCCATGCTCACCCTCACAGCACTGGCTCTCTCAGGTCCCTGTCTCTCTCCTCTCTGTCTCTCTTTCTCTCTGCATCTTTCTTTGTGCTCATCTAAAAGTCTGCTCTACCTCTTTATTTACAGGTGTGGAGGCTCAGATTGTACTGACTGAGTCTGAACCAGTGGTGAAGAGACCAGGAGAATCACACAGACTGACATGTACAGCCTCTGGGTTCACAATCAGTAGCTATTACATGAACTGGGTCAGACAAGCTCCTGGGAAGGGACTGGAGTGGATCGCTCGCATTTGGACTGGTGATGGTAGCACTTACTACTCCCAGTCCTTTCAGAGCAGGTTCACCATCTCCAGAGACAATGGCAAGAACCAGGTGTATTTACAGATGAACAGCCTGAAAGCTGAAGACACGACTGTGTACTACTGTGCCAGATACTCACAGTGATGGGGGCTGTGGGGAAGCCGTACAAATACTACTTCCTCACAGAGAATAAGGAAGACACATTATTGGCTTATTTAGGTAGTTTAACAATTTAGTTAATTAGTTATTCTATTATTTTATAACATTCAAATATGCACACTGACCTGGGGACCGGAACAGTGACAGAATTCTTGACAGTTGAAGTATCTGTGGTTAAATGTTGAATTTTAATATAGTAATTCTATCTTATTCCTAAATTGTTTGTGTTGTGGGGTTTACATTCACATTTATATGGTAGAAATATGTCTGAAACTTCATTTCTTATACCTTATTAAACAGAAACACGTGCCTGACATTAGTCTGTGTACCACTCTACTGTGCAGCCGCTCTGTCCCCCCTCCCATCTCCCACACATGGTCCATCGCGGTTCCATGGGGGGGGGGCTGCTGTCCCCATTCTCTGTATATAATACTGAGTCATCCTTTGGGAGGATTGGGGTGAATCCCACGGCGGACCTCCCTTGTCACGAATGACACATGTGATTATTTTGAATTGCATTTTGTTCTATTGACTACCTATATTTTGCATTATAGTAAAATATTTAAATGCAGTTTCCCTCAACAGAAGCAGTTTCTTTTCCTACAGGTGCCCAGTGTCATACTGAGCTCATTATCCAGCTGCTATGATTGTTAAACCAGGAGAGTCTCTGATCCTATCCTGGGAACAATGGGCGGCGGGCGCTAACACACCACAGGGCACACACACTCACATAGTTGCATGTACACACACTCACATAGTTGCATGTACACACACACACACAGTTGCATGTACACACACACACACACATAGTTGCATGTACACACACACACACACATAGTTGCATGTACACACACACACACACAGTTGCATGTACACACACACACACACAGTTGCATGTACACACACACACACACAGTTGCATGTACACACACACACACACAGTTGCATGTACACACACACACACACAGTTGCATGTACACACACACACACACACACACACACACACACACACACACACACACACACACACACACACACACACACACAATTACAAGGCCGTCTTAGAGTCGCCAGTCAACCTATCGTGTAAAATTTTGGACTGTGGGAGGAAACCGGAGCTCCCGGCGGAAACCAATGTGAATACAGGGACACATGCAGACTCCACACAGGAAGGTCCTACATGCCTGACCCAAGGATCTAACCCAGGACCTTCTTGCTGCCAGGCAGCAGCGGCAACCACTGTGCCAACATGCCACCCCTGCACAGAGATAATGTTTGTATAATAAGTCTTGACATAACAAATGAATCTCTTTATCATGTGACCATTGCCCCCCCACTGTGAGTCAGAAACTCCACATACTTGGCCGAGGTCATCTTCACACCTTCATGGACCCTAAAGGGGCCAACCAGCTCTCTTCCCATGATTCCAGCCCAAAACATGACTCCACCACCTCCTTGCTGACGTCGCAGCCTTGTTGGAACATGGTGGCCGTCCACCAACCATCCACTACTCCATCCATCCGGACCATCCAGGGTCGCACGGCACTCATCAGTGAACAGGACTGTTTGAAAATTAGTCTTCATGTATTTCTCTGCCCACTGCAACCGTTTCTGCTTGTGAGCACTGGTTAGTGGTGACCAAATAGGTTTATGCACAGTTGCAAGACTCTGGAGGACTCTACACCTTGATGTCCATGGGACTCCAGAGGCACCAGCAGCTTCAAATATCTGTTTGCTGCTACATAATGGCATTTTAGCAGCTGCTCTCTTGATCCGATGCATGGATCTGGCAGAAATCTTTATCTGCACAAACCCGTCTGTGCTCTGAATCAGACACAAATCTCTTGATAGTGCGATGATCACGCTCAAGTTTTTGTGAAATGTCTAATATTTTCATACCTCGTCTAATGCACTGACATATTTCACGCTTTTCAGCAGCAGAGAGATCCTTTTTCTTCCCCATATTGGTTGCTAACTGTGGTCTGCTTAATAATGTGGAACATCCTTCTTAAGTAGTTTATCCTTTAATTGGGCACACCTGGTAAAGTAATTGTCACAGGTGTCTAAAATTTCTTCCAGTGATCCAAAGAGCCCGGAAACACAATGCCATCCATGAGTTTAATTGAAAACCAAACAATCTAATTTTAGTGACACTTAAATAGAATTTGCATAATAATTTGGAACAGGGTGTACATTTATCTACCTGTAAACTCATGGTCTCATGCAGTTCTGTTTCCCTTCTCCAAATTTAAAAGCAGAATTTTTTACATTTATCCTTTACTTGATAAATTCCTCCCAGTGTATGATCATCAGAGCAGCTTATGAAGGGAAGTATGACCATCTGTGTTTAATAAGCTAAGAGGCTCCTTCAACCCCCCAGGGAGGTAAACAAATTCACCCAGCTGCCCGTCATATAAATGAGGTTCCTCTAAACACACAGACTTCACCATCAAATCAGCCAAAGACTTTGTGTTACAATGGAAGCTCTGAGATTCCTGATACTTTTAATGCCTTTATTTTCATGTAAGATTTTTATAGTTTTCATCATACTTTTGTACCTTTTTACTTTGTTTTTACTTTATACAATTATATACTGTATTCATAACATGTTACTGCATTTAAAATGACTTCTAATTAAACATGTTAATTCTCTACAGGTGCACAGTGTAATACTGAATTCTCTCAGCCAGTTTCTATGATTGTTAAACCAGGAGGGTCTCTGACCATCTCCTGTAAGGTCTCTGGATACTCAGTGACTGACAGCAGCTATGCCACAGGCTGGATTCGACAGTCTGCAGGGAAAACTCTGGAGTGGATCACATATATTTGGGGAGATGGAGATACTTATTACAAAGAGTCTCTTAAGAGCAGATTCACCATCACCAGAGACACCTCCAGCAGCACAGTGTCCTTACAGGGGAGGAGCCTGCAGACTGAAGACACAGCTGTGTACTACTGTGCCAGACGCCCACAGTGAGAGAATGTAATGGGAGAGTGATACAAAAACTGATGTATGTGAGATGAGACGCAATAATACTGATAAAGCTTAACAAAAATTATGTCATTTTACTCTCAAATTTAATTATTCCATCCATCCATCCATCCATTATCCAAACCGCTTATCCTAGTCGGTTGCGGGGGGTCTGGAGCCTATCCTGGAAGCAAGGGGCACGAGGCAGGGAACAACCCAGGACGGGGGGTCAGCCCATCGCAGGTCACACTCACACACACACTCCTACGTGCAATTTAGCAACTCCAATTAGCCTGAGCATGTCTTTGGACTGTGGGGGGAAACCGGAGTACCTGGAGGAAATCCCACAACGACATAGAGAACATGCAAACTCCGCACACATGTAACCCAGGCGGAGACTCGAACCCGAGTCCCAGAGGTGTGAGGCAACAGTGCTAACCACTGCACCACCATGCTGCCCCTCTAAAAGCTATTACTCTAGAAAAATTTTTTTTATTACTAATACCTTGAAATATGTCAATTAAGAATGCCTTTGGAAACAAGATAAAAATGCAGAGAAATGCTCCAAAGTATGAATCATTTCACCCATTTCGTACATAAACGCAACAGTCTGCCAGGATAAAAAGCTTTATGATGATAAGAAAAAGAAATTTTAAAGAGGTTTAATATAATTCCTGTGTTCTCAGTATTCTGTAGCAGGGGTGATTATATGGATCAGGGCTGTCACTGTCAGTCTAAGGAAATATGGGATCCAATTCGTATGAAATGTGGAAATAGGTTGAAGGGTGTAGAATCGCCTGTGGTCTGTAGAAACAGATTGATTAATTATCAAACTACAATCACTGCAGTTCCAGCAGGAACCACAAGATGTCCTCAGAGTGACAGTAAATGCAGGCAGCAGAGGGACACAAATCTCAGACTGAGACCCATTTTAAATAGACTGTAGCAGCTGCACTGCTTTATAAACTGCTGTTGTGAATCATGCCAAAATGTTGTAATATGGTTCTTATAGTTATAATAAATTCCCTACAAAACCCCTTCAAACAACAAACCTTCAATCAAAACAATAAATTTCATCCATTTTCTAAAACCGCTTAATCCCAACTCGGGTCTTGGGGGGGACTGGAGCCTATCCCGGGAACAATGGCCGCAGGCAGGAACCTACCCTGGGCAGGTGCCAACATATCGCAGATCACACACACTCAACCAATTACGGGACCAACTCAGAGTTGGCAATCAACCTACCAAGCATAATTTTGTGAAAACCAGTGAAAACCAATGTGAACACAGGGAGAGCATACAGACTCCACAAAGGAAGGTCCTACATGCCTGACCCAAAGATCGAACCCAGGACCTTCTTGCTGCCAGGCAGCAGCACCAACCACTGTGCCAACATGCTACCCCTGCACAGAGATAATGCTTGTATAATAAGTCTTGACATAACAAATGAATCCCTTTATCATGTGGCCATTTCCCCCCCACGACCCGCCCCACACCCATCAGAGGAGGATCCTGTACAAACCTGCCACAGCTTTTAAAGGAGCCAGTGTCCGTGTGTGACAGAGAGCAGCAGTCACTGGGACTCAGTGTGTACTTTACCTCAGTGCTCCTCCCTCTGTCCTGCAGCCATGAAGCTCCTACCAGCCCTGCTCACCCTCACAGCACTGGCTCTCTCAGGTCCCTGTCTCTCTCCTCTCTGTCTCTCTTTCTCTCTGCATATTTCTTTCTGCTCGTCTAAAAGTCTGCTCTACCTCTTTATTTACAGGTGTGAAGGCTGAGATTGTACTGACTGAGTCCGAACCAGTGGTGAAGAGACCAGGAGAATCACACAGACTGACATGTACAGCCTCTGGGTTCACATTCAGTAGCTATTATATGGGCTGGATCAGACAGGCTCCTGGGAAGGGACTGGAGTGGGTTGCTGGGATCAGCACTGGCGGTAGTAGCACTTATTACTCCCAGTCTGTTCAAGGCAGGTTCACAATCTCCAGAGTCGACGGCAAGAACCAGCTGTATTTACAGATGAACAGCCTGAAAGCTGAAGACACGGCTGTGTACTACTGTGCCAGACACTCACAATGATGGGGGCTGTGGGGAAGCCGTACAAATACTACTTCCTCACAGAGAGTAAGGATGTCACATTATTATTTATCCTGGAGCTGAGTATATCTGTTCATTTCTTCATGTTCAGATGAAGTACAGATAAAAATTATAATTATTTGAAATATTTATTTAAAAAAAATTTTAAATTAGAATAAATGTAGAGATTGTCTCCACATTTACAAGCAGCAATACTTTAAAATTGTAACCTCTGCAGCCAAGTGACCAGAGATGGTCATACTTTACCCGCTGTGGGGTGATGAGGATGGGCGCTGTGACTCTGTCCCAAACCATCACTTCTAATTTCAGGGTCTGTATAATGACTTTCTGAGCTTTGCTCCAGGCTCAGCCATGTTTGCTGTTGTTCTGGACAGGATGAACAGCCGCTGTGAAGCTCCCTGTAATCTGTCAGCTAGATTTTCAGTTCCTGTTGTAATTCTGAGCTGTCTCATAGCCCCTAGTCCACTGGAGACCCCTTTCCTGGTCTGATTCCACACTTTTCCTTGTATCCTGTGACCATCAGCCCCCCTCACTTGAGTCCTGCCTCACAGAACTTGTTCCCCAGCCGTTTGACCCCTCAGAAGCCCAAAGCCTGGTTGGCTGCCTGTTTCCCACAGTGTGGCTTTTGCCGAAGGACTAAGGGACTGTCATTACTGTGCTCGACAGTGACAGTGACAGGAGAGACTGCAGGGCATTACAGAACCTTCAGCTCTGAGGGTCCCTCAGGATGTCGTGGGCAGTGTGTGGCTCAGTGGGTTATGATTGTACTCATGATCAGATGGTCACTGGTTTAATCATGTGATCAGCAGAATGATGTCACTGAGGGCCCCTGAGCAAGACCCTTAACCCTCCGGTGTCCAGCAATTGTCTGATCCTGCTTTATGAAAAACGTCTTTTGCTTTGGATAGAAGCAGTTGCTAAATAAACCAAGTATAAGTACATCTGTGTCAAAACTTTATTAAAATACATTCCATTGAGGGTATTTTTTGAAGAATGCAGTATATTGACATATTCAAGTAAAGCAACTAAAAAAGATGAATTGCCAAGCTGAATACTGTCAAAAAGTTATCAAAATAAAAAGCAATCAATGCAATTCCAGCCAGAACCAGAAGGTGTCCTCAGAGTGACAGTAAATGCAGGCAACAGAGGGACACAAACATCTCCGTAATGCCCATTTTCAACAGACTGTAGCAACTATGTTACATTTGTCTTGTGAATCATTGCATGACTTATGTAATATAACTGTTAAAGCTTTAAATATGACCAGTTTCATACTTATATTTCATTCTATTTGTTGAAAACTGAGTAACTGACTTAGTAAAAGAATATAAGAAAATAACTTTGCACAACAAACAATAACATAAATTAATTAAATAAAATCTATTCCCTATTAATGAATTTTATTTAATTATTTTTCTCTGTAGAATTTTGATTTTACAAAAAGTGTTATTATTTCTAGACTCCATGGGACATGAACTATTTGTATATTTAGGTTTTACATATCAAATTAATCTGATTATTATGTGTCCACTCCCACTGCATGACTGACAGAGGAGGATCCTGTACAAACCTGCCACAGCTTTTAAAGGAGCCAGTGTCAGTATGTGACAGAGAGCAGCAGTCACTGGGACTCAGTGTGTACTTTACCTCAGTGCTCCTCCCTCTGTCCTGCAGCCATGAAGCTCCTACCAGCCCTGCTCACCCTCACAGCACTGGCTCTCTCAGGTCCCTGTCTCTCTCCTCTCTAGTGAGTGTCCAAGCTAGGGCCGTTCTCAGAACTCACCCTAGACGAGGTCCTGCTCAAAAGTTGTAATGACCGCCTGAGGTACCTGTCAGCCTTGCCCTTAATGAGTCAGTGGGTGTAGCTGGGCTGGCACGCTTTTGGGCGTCCAATTGCTGAGAACTCCCCTTCGGTTCTGACAAACTGTACGATCGCAAGCAGTGACAGCAGAGCCACAGACAAGCTCAACCAACAGAGAGAGAATGGTAAGCACCTAGCACAGGAAGAGCTCAACCGATTAGGTCCAGAACGACTCCCTGATGTGATTGTGTATGTAACTGGTTGACTGTTGTTAATAGTGGTTGAACTTCTATGCAAGTCACCTTGTTGGGGGAGAGGGAATGAATGAAAGCATGAAATGAAATAAAACCTAAATTAAATCAAAAAGGTAAAACATAAACCAAACCAAATGAATTGTGTTTCTTATTCAATTGTAAACATCAATTAGTTATGCAGCAATAAGCTAATTAGATGTTAATGTGTTGTAATCAAATTGATTTAGTTCGTGAAGTTGATTAATGCTTTCAGGCAAGAACCTGTGTGTCCAATTATGCGTCTTGGTATTACCGCAGTTGACCACCAGAGACCCAACTCAGATGTTATTAACCTACTATGGCTGACCACTAGAGGTGCAATTTCAATGGAGTGGCGCTGCTCTAGCTTGCCACTAGAAGTGCAATTTCGAAATGGAGTGGTAGTTCTATGCCTGACCACTAGAAGCGCGATTTCGTAATGGAGTGGTAGTTCTATGCCTGACCACTAGAGGCGCGATTTCGTAATGGAGTGGTAGTTCTATGCCTGACCACTAGAGGCGCGATTTCGTAATGGAGTGGTAGTTCTATGCCTGACCACTAGAGGCGCGATTTCGTAATGGAGTGGTAGTTCTATGCCTGACCACTAGAGGCGCGATTTCGAAAGAGTGGTAGTTCTACGGCTGACCACTAGAGGCGCGATTTCGAAATCGAGTGGTAGTTCTACACCTGACCACTAGAGGCGCGATTTTGAAATGGAGTGGTAGTTCTACACCTGACCACTAGAGGCTCAATGGGGCGTTGCTCCCTCTGTAGGGGGGGGGTCCCAGGTCAAGTGAGCCTAAGGGGTAACAAAACAAATGGCGTCAGGCAGGCCTTCAGGGCTCTGACCTCTAAGTGGTTAGAGTGGCGTTCGCTGACTGCACGCGTAACCAAAGATATAGCTAGGCGGTTGCCGACGCTAGATGAGTGACTTTTACTGCATGCGCATGCCGCTTGCGGCCTTCTTCTGCGCAGTTTACCCCCTTAAAACAATTACTGAAGCGAGACAGCGCTCGCGTTACGGCGACGGATCTAACTGGTGAGTGCACTGTATCTCGTCGCAAATGGTGCTTAAACCACGGCGGGTCGCAAGCACAGGAGACTCCCAATTTCTAAATGACACACACACTTGGCTCACAGCGCAATTTGGTGTTAAACTTACTATGTCTAAAGCAGGCACACACATATGAGTAAGATCCTGATCCTGACCGATAGCTGAGCTATCGGTCTTATCTCAGGGAGTCCAAGCGCAACAGAATTCAGGTTAGAACCTCGTAATAAGAATTCCTGTTCGCTAATAGAGAGATCTCTGCCAGGATATATAGAAACGGAGAAACTCGTCCGAGTCGATCCTAGAAACAACGCGCTATATCTGAGAATCTCGTCAGATATAGGGTTAAGGTTTACTGCAGTTTAAAACGAAAAAAACTAAAATAAAATAACCAAAAATAAAACAAAATAACATAACTAGTAATAACAGAAATAAAATAACTATAATAAGCCCGTATGATCCCGCTTAAATGCCTTCAGATTGCAGAGTGCGATTGATCCTCAACTTTTGCAACCAGTTCACAGCGCTTATTCAACTGTACGTTCGGTCATAAAAAGTTAAAATTGTGTGCTCACAATAAGTTTAAAGCTTGTGCCCGCATTCTTCAATAAATGTAGGAATTATCAGTTCAGGTAAATTTTAATATCTCCACCAATATGTTTTGAAATCCATCCATCCATTTTCCAAACCGCTTATCCTACTGGGTTGCGGGGGGTGCGGAGCCTATCCCGGAAGCAATGGGCACGAGGCAGGGAACAACCCAGGATGGGGGCCAGCCCATCGCAGGGCATGTTTTGAAATTAATTAACTTAATTATTATTTAATGCTGATTATTAACCAATTGTTATGCCGAATGTTATGCTCCTCCAAACTCAATTGTGAATCGCCGTGAGTCTGTTAATGTGAGACTTAAATGGGATTCATTAATAACCAGTATCGCTCAATAACCTGTGTTAGAAGGCTGGTCCAGCGAGCTGCGTCAGCAGGTAATGTAAATGCTCGGTAGCGAAGCTCCCCTGACGGCCGATGAGAGAGAGTCTCGCGATATTTCAGGCGAGTTTGAGGTTTCAGAGCGTAGTAGCCAGATCGCACAGAGGCAGGTACTATTGTTGAGCACTCAATGACGGAGGCTGAAGTTGTGTAAAAGACATGCATTTATTCCTACAACTAACATAAGACAGACATTACACCTAACAAACAATAAACATGAAATTACGGAATAGACACAATGTAATCATGAAAATGCAATGCCCAGATTTAAAACGAGTAACCTAAAAAGGGAAAAACTGTTCTGCAAAGCAAGCAGTTTGTGGAAACACGACCCTAAAGTAATACAGCAGGTGAATAGGACAGTTTAGCTTGTTAGAAATGAAAGGAAGTTGGTTTATTTGGCTGCAGGAAAGGGGGGGGGGCTCTTGGCAGTTGCTTGCAGTGGCTGATGAGCTGATGGGTGATGGCACTCAGGGAGGCGCGGTGTTTGCAGCGGTTGTTGGAGTGGAGCCCCTCTGATTCTCTCTCCTGGTGAATCTTGGGCTTGGTTGCAGTTCTCTGTCCAGCTGGGCCTTCACTGGCAGGCTTCAGGAGGGCATCTTGTGGGCTTCTCTTCTCTTGGGCTGATGTTCTCTGCCTCTCTTTGGGCTGATGGTCTTTTGTTTTCTCCTACCTTCTGTTTCTCCTCTCCTGGCTTTGTTCGGAGGTGCCAGGTTTTATAGTGTAAAGTTCGTAAATAGGAGTGACTAGGAATTCCACTCCTGGACCAATGGCTGACCATCCATTTGGCGGGCTTTCAGAAGGGGGTCTCTATCAGTCCTTTTGAGATTTATGACCAGACTGATTTCCCTTGTATTGATGATTTTCGTTAGGCTGGTGTAACTTTTGATATATTCACTTTCGTGGTAACCACTGACCAGATTTGGAAACTGGAGTGATTTTCCATCGGTTTGATACCAAACATGCCGTACCAGCCTAGCGGTTCACACCGAATACCATCTGTAATGATTAATTAATGATTACTTATATTATGTCATTATGTTATATTACTCACACCAGTCCCTGGTCCAGGTGGTTTAGGTTGCACCTCAATCAAAGGTTACCCTTTATACAGACATTATATGATATATTCTCATTCCAACAGCACATCTTACCTTTAGGCATGGTAGAATACAAAGATCAGATAAGGACTGCTGAGGAATGTGGAAAAGAAAAGGGGGACGAAGGTTTGTCAGTCAAGGAAAAAGAATCTGTGAAAGTTAGGACACATTACAAACATAACCTATCTGTATATTGAGACTAGTAGTCATGAGTAAATAAATATACAGATATACAACAGGCAAATTTAAAAGAAACTTTCTTTAGGGTGTTGGGTGAGTGGTATGTAAGGCAGGATGTCTGGGGAGGGGGTTGTGTGCCAAGTCGAGGGACCCCTGTCCTTGAGGTCCACTCTGCTGTCTGTAGGTCGTTAAAACTTTGAGCAATAAAAGTTGGAGTGCTGGCCTCCCTTGTTAATCTGTGTGTGTTTAAGTGTGTCTGTGTGTGGGGTCACGAACCCCCTTTGAGGCCTTGGCCAATGTGTGCCTCTCGTACCAGGGTAGGCCTTGTCTCAGGCCACCTGGAATTTAAGCTTTGTGATATGTGCATGTGTGATCCTACAGGGGCTTCAAGCATGCTGAGGCAATCCAGGACGATCATGAGCAGAAGATGACCCTGGGGTTAGAGTGGGGGGGGGGGGGGGATTTTATATTCCCTGGCCTGCTCGTCGTCATGTGAATGATAAGAGCATCTGTCTCTTTTGTTTTTAAAAGAAGCAAACTTATTATTAAGCTACATCCAGAAAAGACGCTACACACTGAATACAGTACAGCTGCAGGCTGCACACGACATCTGCTCCTAACGGGACAGTGTGAAACAATGAAGCGAAGCTGCAGTGATATTTCATTTTGCGTTGCCCCAGTTCGTTTGATATGGGCATTTTAACGCTACTGTTTCGATGAGTGATTAGGTCACGCTGACGTTTCTCTGCGGTCCCTCACAAACTTTGTGTCACGTAGACTTCTGCGTCACATGGAAAATGTTGTACTGACACATTTTGACTTGAAAAGATGCTGGGCAGTTTACGTCGTGATACCGCACCAAGGTTGAATCCTTATAATAGTAATGGGTGGAGTGGGGTTCCTGTCACCCCCAATTTGAGCTGAATTAACTCCCTGTAATGCACCTTCGTCCCCAAAAGCATGTGATTGGTCAAATGAGGTCTGCAAATTTCTCATAATGGCTGCACTGTTAATGATTCATAATAATGATGCAGCTAATACGCTACATCATGGCCATGTGGTTTCGGCTGATGTCAGAACGTAAAGCCCCTCCCACTGGACTAGTCAGGAAAGATGAAAACCTAAAGACTCAGATTTAGGAGCACAGGAGTGAGGGTGGGATAGGAGCAGCCGCAGCAGAATTGGCATCTCACCGGGACGGCTTTTTCCGGAAGCTGGGCGCTCTCCTCCAGACGCTTGCTTCTCACATGGCTGCTGTCTGTGCACACTGAACAATCCATGTGGCAATTTGCTCAGACTTTTTATTTTCATCCAAGACTGTTACAGAATCCTATTTTAAAAACAGATTTTAAAAGCAATTGTCAACTGTTGCAGCTGCAAAAATTCCTAAAACAAATGTGCCATGTCTTTTATAGTATCAGTAAAGAATGCAAATTCTTTATGATTCACTCTCTGATATGCTTAGTTACTTCTGGAAGTGCAGAGAGACTCCCTGGGTGGGCTGCTGGTCTGTTTTAGGGTTCATCCATTTGGATATAAATTCAGTTCTATAGATTACCTATTACAAAGCACACAAGCACAGCCAACAACAATCCTGGGCTCCATAAATTTACTTATTTAAGGAGGTTAGGTGACAAAGAGAAGAAGTTGCAGAAGCCCTCAACTGCACAAGACAAATCTAGCTGAGCTTCTTCATGAGATTTTTAGTCAGAACGAACTCCAGGCTGTACCCTTCAAATCCTAGTCCTACACCTCCTTCAAACTGACCAAACCCCAGTGTAGCTCCTCCTTCAAACTGGCCAAACCCCAGTGTAGCTCCTCCTTCAAACTGGCAAAACCCCAGTGTAGCTCCTCCTTCAAACTGGCCAATCCCCAGTGTAGCTCCTCCTTCAAACTGGCCAAACCCCAGTGTAGCTCCTCCTTCAAACTGGCCAAACCCCAGTGTAGCTCCTCCTTCAAACTGGACAAACCCCAGTGTCGCTCCTCCTTCAAACTGGTCAAACCCCAGTGTCGCTCCTCCTTCAAACTGGTCAAACCCCAGTGTAGCTCCCCCTTCAAACTGGTCAAACCCCAGTGTAGCTCCTCATTCAAACTGGCCAAATCCCAGTACAGCACCTCTTTCAAAGTAACCACAGTACAGTACCCCGGCTCTGTTTGTGAAAAATAGTGGTGAGTCCGCATTTCTGCAGTCAGTGTACCGTTCTAGCTTTGCTGTATCTGGTTTAAATAAAAATGTAAATGAAACGGTCTTGAGCCTTTCGGATGCGAAAGCCTGGCTCAGTTTGCCTTTCAAAGGAGGCACAAGGTGTGGACATTCTCGCTGGAGCTGACGGCTGATTGACAGATAGCGGCGGAGGTCCCTGGGGCTTGTTCTGAGTCGTCACTGGCTGGCAATGACAGCACAGCTGTGCTTGTGTGGATGGTGCTGGGAATCCATAAATGGACTGCAAGCTCTTCTGCAAGTTACTGGCCCACAGCCAAAGGAGCCGTCTCCCTGTAACTGTAGTGGGTAGGGACTGGTGAATACGGACGGGCAGACAGGTGGATATTTTTGTTATTAGTGCTCTTAAAGGTGTGATTATGAGCTTTTTCAAATAGAAAAAGAGCATCTTTCATTAGCATACTGGGGCCAGAAGACAGGAAGCTGCTCAGCTTCCCAGCAGGACGGCCGCTGAGCGTGAATAACGGTGGCTGTTTAAAGGCTGTCCTGTAACTCGCTCTATTCGGTTAACAGAAATGTTCAGGACACCATGTCCTAAAATGTAATAAGATTGCTCCCCTGCAAATGTTTGGCTTATTACCAAGGTTCGGAAAAACATCATTAAAATAACTCTCAGTAAAGCTGAAAGTAGACAAACTGGTGGTATTATGGTAAATGAGTCAACCGAAGCTGGAAACAAAGGCAATGTAAAAATGGCAGGTGATAGGTTTTTAGCTTTTCGAAGCCGTGTGGAAAGAACATTTAACCCGCATTTTATCTCTGCTGTACACCGACTCCACGCTCTGTCTCCATCCCTACCTAACCTCTGACACCAGCATTTCTCTCAGGGCATTTTGATGTTTTGTTAACCAAAGTGGGAATATTTTGAGGGTGCTGGAATAGTGGTGGCTGATTTTCTGCTTATTTACGTGACTGTGGAGGCCATGCGGTCGAGTCCATTTCAGACCACATCATTAACACATCATTGATGTGTTAACAAACATAGTTAGGACTGATGACTCAACTTTGAAGACAAGTTCATCAAATTCTCATAGATCTCCTTATTTCTAGGCTACTAGTAGCATAAGGAAAGTGCATTCCTATAGTTACCTATCCACGGTGATATGACTTTCAGACTAAGGTCTTTACAGCACACATTGGAACAGGGCACCGAATCTTAATGAGGTTCTCCTCGTCTAATGAGCTGTGGCTAAGATCACATCCTTTTGCAGGCAGGATTATCTCCTTAGGTTATTCGGCATATGATGTGGCCTTGAGCAATAACAGTATGCTGGCTTTAGACGGCTCCTATTGACTTACGGGCAGAGTACCATTCCATCAAGGAAAGGGGACAGAGGGTCATTACACACTCAGGTAGGTAATAGGGTTTTTCAGAAGCTTTACATATTTCTTGGAATTGTACGACAATTTCGAAAGACTTTGAAGTCGAGAAGCTGACGAATTGCTGGAAGATGTTCTGATATTCAGTTGAAAAGGCAGCAAACATGGGTCACTGAATCCTTCTATGCAGCCCAGTGACTGTTACGTAATGGATAAAAGGGGAACATTGCCAGTTGTTCCAGGTTTTCTTTTGTTTACTACCATATTACACCTAGAATTTTGCTGCTGTAGGTTTCTGTAATGTAGGAAGGCCAGTTTAACCAAAGAACCAGCCGCCAGGTGATGGGTCACAGCAAGGAGGGGTATGGGGTTGGGTATCAGTGTTTGGGTACATTTAATGGAGGTGAGATAGGAATATTACAATGAAAAGATACAAACATCAGGATTTTATAGGGCATATTTAGGGATTTGCAATCAAATTTTCCAGCATTTTACAAAAATACCCAGAGGATGACATTCAGCGCCAGTACTGGCAGCAAACAGCCATTCAGCCCCAGTGTCCTGCCTTCCGAGTCAGACGGCCATGCTTATCACTTTTGTTACTGATTCGTGGTAGCAGGAATGATGTTCGCTTGTGTGTGTGTCACCCAGTCATGGTGTGCCTTCATTACTGTGTCCCCAGCAAACTTTTTCTGTGCTGTAATTTCCTGCAGTGATTACAGTCCGCGCTACACTACATACTAATGAAGCGTAATGCTTCAGAGTGTGAAAACATACTTCACTCGCTCTGCTCCTTCACTCCTAAGGTGGACCAGGTGAATTTTCTTTATTGAAAGCCAACTGTGGTATAGAATGAGGTCATTTTGGACCTGATTTTTAAAATGTCCTTGCAGTGTGATGTATATAGGTTCCAATGCCTGCAGATAGCAAATTTGGATCATTTGATGCAAACCGAAGCCCGCGTTTGATGGCAGCCGTATTCTGCTATTCCTGTTAGACCTGTGCTTTTAAGTTCCCCTTGGAAACAGCCATCAGCTTACAATGAATGTGCCATAATGATGCGGACTGCTGGGTCACTTTCTGAGCTGAAATAGCCAGGATGGGGGCAAACGTTCTCAAGGAAAGTTCCTCCAGGGATGGCAGACTGAGCTCCAGTGGATCAGGAAGGGCTCACAAGCTGGGCTTTAATCCCCTGGTGAAGCTGGTGGCGGATGTGATCTTGGCATGGCGAGCCAGAGTTGGAGTGACAGCGAGCCCTATGCCTGCCAAGTTTCCTTTTTACATCCCATCATAACGTGGAAACCAACCCCTCCTGACTGCAGCTTGGCCAACCAATCAGAGGCTCCAATTACTTGTGAAGGATTTCTTTTCACTACTTCTGCAAAGAAGTCTGACATCACTAAGAATCGCAGATGACCTTGGCGTGCAAACGTGGCTCTCACCATGCTTAAATCTGCAGGCCTGCTCTTCGTTGAATAAAAGATGTGAGTCGTCACTTCTACTCCTCTTTCGTCATCCTCATGGATCTTTCCATCACCCTTATTTCTGACTCTCTCCTGTTCCATCTTCATTTTAGAGAATGCTGCCACAATACCTAATGGTGAAACACGCAAATTGGTGAGATGAATAAAAAATTCTGGAAGAGAACACCTGGGATTGGGTTTGATATTATTCTGAAAATATGACATTTTCAAAATACACAGTAGCAGTTCTAACTAATTATAGTTTTTGGTAACACTTTATTTGAGGGGGCACAAATAATATAGTATTATGCTATTACTGATGTATTAATTAACCACAATATACATCTTAGTTACACAAGGATCTCATGTTTGTTCATCATTAATGAATAAGACGAGTGAAATACTGATCTGATGTTTGCATCATTAATATATCGTGAGGCATCTCAAGCTGTTACTGTATTTGTTACTGTGTTTGTTCTGTAACCCTTTGTGAGCTACTGAAGGAATTACTGAAGGTGAAATGCACAATATATGCTCATCTGTTCATCATAAAATATCATGATGCATCATTTATCTAAAGCAGTGACTATATTTGTCCATGATTTGTACTTCAGTAGTAACTGACCTTCTTCTAAGTAATTTGTGGCCGACTGTCTTTGGGGAGGTGGCCATAACCTTATAAGAGTGTCATATTCCATTCCTGTTGGGTTTCTTATTAAACGTTAAATAAAGAGCAAATGAATCAGAGTTAATACAATCTTTAATTTACGGGCAGGTTTTACTTTACTGACAGCTTACACATGCCTCACTGTTATGCCTTCGTTTGCACACGTCACGACCCAGTTTAGACCGGAAACCCGAACTGGACTGTGCATGAGTAGATAAGTATCATTTCCGCTCACTACTTCTTCACGGCGGCTGGGCGATTTCACAAATTGATTTATTGCAGTTTATTTAAACATAGGTTGTACTTTGCACTTATTTGAATTATTGTGTATATATGTGTTTTTAGGAGGTGGTGCAGTGGTTAGCTCTTTTGCCTCACATCTCTGGGACCTGGGTTCGAGTCACCACCGGGGTCACATGGTGTGTGAGTGTGCCCTGCGATGGGCTGACATCCCATCCTGGGTTGTTCCCTGCCTTGTGCCCATTGCTTCTGGGATAGCCTCCGGACCCCCCACGACCCAATAGGATAAGCGGTTTGGAAAATGTATGGATGGATGATCGTATTTTTAAATAATTTATACTTTAAAAAAATAGTCTGTGGTACATGGGCAGAGTTTAAATTTGGACGTCATTATTTTTATGAATTATGACATCATAAGCGGGAGGGGGAGCGTATCCCTTATTCTGATTGGTCGAGGGGTTATCTCCATATACCATACATTGCCGATAGGCGGCCATATGGTTTGGGTGATAAGGGTTGCCGTTAAACTTTAATAGAATAAAAATACATTACATGTATTTATTTGTGTTATTTTTAATTACGTTTTCAAGGAATAATAAAACATATGGCAGGATGAATGCAAGCTATAGCGCATACACGTCCAGCGGGGCCCGTCCGGCCGCAGGCACGGGCTGTTAGGAGTAGGCACAAGCGCCACAGCGTATTTTAAAAGAATGTGGGGATCTGAACGGGCTGGTAGGAGTAGTTGCGCGGCACTGGTAATTACACTATATTGGCAACCACTTGAGCCAGGTCATATGACCTACCAGGAAGTTATAAAAGGCTGCCAAGATGGAATCTCATTCTCTTGCTGCTGTGTTTTACAACTGGACATGGGATGGGTTCTTCTTCCCTGTGGGTAAGGAAAAGAGGAGATGGTTTGTTTGAGAACTTGAATGTTTAATTTTAATTTTACCAGGGTGACTGCTAGCAGCATGTAACTCTTCATGGAGGACGCGGAGGTGACTGGAATTTTATCATTTGACGTGATCCCCTACGGGCTGCTGGACTACAGACATTGAGGCTCTGGTAACTTGGGTTATACTGTGGGATTTAAAAGGGTCTATGTTTCTTTGTTGATTGTTTCTTTGTACCTGTAGTATTGGAACGCTTCCTTTTGGTGTTGCTGTGCTGCGAGGGCATTAAGCATTCCTGCAAAGGACCAGAGTAGCTGCTGTTTTAGGCTTATTTGATAGGCTTTTGGTTTTCTTTTTAGTGCCCTGGTTGTTGCTATGGGCTAAGTTGTAACTAATTTTAGTATTGTATTTTGGGCGGTGGACATCGGCCGCTACCCTCCCCTTATGTTTGTACATGGGATCTTTCTGTACAAGGTCGGATCCGCACAGGCTTTTGCTCTCTACTGTTGGGGTGCCACACTGAGCGGACACTGTACTGTTGTGTGTAGTGTTTGTCGTGTTGCATGCTGTGGTTTTGCTCTTTTCTTTGTCACCAGGGGCCTCCTGAGCTGAGAGCTGCGCGTGCCTATCTGGAGGATAGTCAGCCGCCCCCCAACCCTACCCCCCCAGCAACCTTCTTTGTCTAATAGTTTTTAGATATTTGTAATAAAGTGGATTGGGTTTTATTTTTACATGCCTCTTTGTTATTATCCTTTGCGGGGAGGGTTCGAACTTAGCCACGTTACAGAAGGAACATTAGCAGTTCCTCCTGCCCTTACCAGGAGGTGGCGTAGTCAGAGCAGTGTGGGTATTCTGTGCTTTGGGCACCACAAGAAAGCACCGAAATGTTTTCAAGAAAAACTTTAGCGTTATTTTAAAAGAAAACAATCAAGGAAATAAACCTGTTAATTCTTGTTTAAATAAATTAACGCAAGAGAGTCGGCTCTTTAAAGAAAATACTGTGTGGCTCTATGAGCATGCGCTACATGAGAGCGAGCCAGAGAGGAGAGCGCATGCGCTCATTAACCGCGTTATTTCTTGATTATTGAAATGCTTCGAGCGTTTTACTTTATTATTCACATTGGCAGAAAAGTGCTTCATTACTTAAAAAACGTTATGGTTATAGGGGTTTATTTGAAATAACAGGCGCTCCGCTGGTGTCGCCATTTTGAAACGGGCTGGCCACTTCGGTCTATCATTTGACCGCATTGTTCAAACAGACCTGCCGATTATGGCCGAGCTCTGGGACTCGGTCATTTAGCCTTTTGGCCTATTAAATTTTGCTGTTAAAATGCTTTCTTCAACCTAACACTGGTAAATACCTCAAGTTTTTCTTCTTATTCTTTAAGCATGTTGATTACATGTAACGAGTTGAAGTGCTTTCTTTTAAAACGACGTGCTGTATGTTGGTTTCACTTGTGCTTGTTTAAACTCGGCATTTGCTCTTTTGCTTCTTTCGGGCATGTTTGTACTTGTTTAAATTCCGCCTGCTTCTCTTTTAAAATAACGCTAAAGTTCTATAAAACATTTTGGTGCTTTTAAAATACGCCGTGGCGCTTGTGCCGCCTACTAACACTACATGGCTGCGGCCGGACGGGTCCCCGCTGGACGTGTATCTTACATTCGTCCCGTTTGTTTTATTCCTTAAACGTAATTAAAAATACAATATGAATACATGTAATGTATTTTCATTCTATTAAAGTTCAAAGGCAAGGGGCCATACTTTATTACGTACGCACGAAAGGGGAAGGGGTCTAAAAATTTGACCGAATTTTGCGTGCGTATGCTGGGGGGGGGGGGTGAACCAATTTGAGAAATTTCAAATTTAAGCGTTTCGTTCACGATACCTGACCTGCTGGATTGCATTCCATACGTGCATATAACTCAAAATGCAACATGAGATTTTTAAGACGATCGGACTGTTTAAACAATATCTCATAAATTATCTAAAAAAAAATACAGGTTGGCAATGCACCACGGACCTCCGAAATATCTGGTTTAGAAGGTGCTATAACATTATGGAAATGGCGACCCATTTAGTTTTATTTGAAAGTGATTTTATTACGGTAAATCTCATGACATCCCATCTCATTTGTTATCCCTAAAGTTAACAGGAACGTTTGTAGTTCCAAAAAGCAGTGCATAAGTCGACTGACGATCGCCCGTGCGTACGTACGCGGGGGGGGGGGGGGGGGGGGGGGGGGGGGGGGGGTCAACTACCCAGCGCACGTGTGCTTACGGGGGATGGGGGTTACAAAAATCGGTAAAATGTGCGTATGTACTAAAAGTATGGCCCCAACCCTTATCACCCAAACCATATGCCCCCCTATCGGCAACACGTGTAATAGACTTTTGGAATATTCCTGACACCTACTCACATTCAAATGAAAACACCTGTCTCTTCTTCGTTTTTAATGCTTTATTTACAAGAATTTACATATTTAAATAGAACTTTGACTATCAGTACTATGTTCTCATCCACTATTGGCGTATTCATCTTGCATCATCTCCTCCATTGCCTTGCCTTGTACTCCTCCATTGCCTTATACTCCTCCTCAATTGCCTTATTCTCCTCCTCCATTGCCTTTCTCTCCTCCTCCTCCCTTGCCTTGTACTCCTTCACCATTGCCTTGTATGCCTCCTCCATTGCCTTGTTCTCCTCCTCCATTGCCTTTCTCTCCTCCTCCTCCCTTGCCTTGTACTCCTTCACCATTGCCTTGTACGCCTCCTCCATTGCCTTGTTCTCCTCCTCCATTGCCTTTCTCTCCTCCTCCTCCCTTGCCTTGTACTCCTTCACCATTGCCTTGTTCTCCTCCATTGCCTTGCTCTCCTCCTCCTCCCTTGCCTTGTACTCCTTCACCATTGCCTTGTACTCCTCCTCCATTGCCTTGCTCTCCTCCTCCTCCATTGCCTTGCTCTCCTCCTCCTCCCTTGCCTTGTACTCCTTCACCATTGCCTTGCACTCCTCCATTGCCTTGCTGTCCTCCTCCTCCCTTGCCTTGTACTCCTTCACTATTGCCTTATACTCCTTCACCATTGCCTTGTACTCTTTCACTGTTGCCTTGTACTCCTTCTCCATTGCCTTGCACTCCTCCTCCATTGCCTTGCACTCCTCCTCCATTGCCTTGCACTCCTCCATTGCCTTGCACTCCTCCTCCTCCCTTGCTTTGTACTCCTTAACCATTGCCTTGTTCTCCTCCTCTACCACCACTGCTTGGCTGTCCACCACCACTGCCTGGCTCTCCTCCTCCACCACCACTGCCTGGCTCTCCTCCTCCTCCTCCACCACTGCCGGGCTCTCCTCCTCCTCCCTTGCCTTGTACTCCTCCTCCATTGCCTTGTACTCCTCCTCCATTGCCTTTCTCTCCTCCTCCTCCCTTGCCTTGTACTCCTTCACCATTGCCTTGTACTCTTCCTCCATTGCCTTGTTCTCCTCCTCCATTGCCTTGTTCTCCTCCTCCATTGCCTTGCTCTCCTCCTCCATTGCCTTGCACTCCTCCACCAATCCCTTGCACTCCTCCTCTATTGCCTTGTACTCCTCCTCTATTGCCTTGTACTCCTCCTTTATTGCCTTGCACTCCTCCACCAATCCCTTGCACTCCTCCTCCATTGCCTTGTACTCCTCCTTCATTGCCTTGCACTCCTCCACCTTTGCATTGCACTCCACCACCACTGCCTGGCTCTCCTCCTCCTCCACCTCTGACTGGCTCTCCTCCTCCACCACCCTTGCCTGGCTCTCCTCCTCCACCACCCTTGCCTGGCTCTCCTCTTCCACCACCCTTGCCTGGCTCTCCTCTTCCTCCACCCTTGCCTGGCTCTCCTCCTCCACCACCATTGCCTGGCTCTCCACCACCATTGCCTTTTTTTCCTTTCCCTTTTTTTGAAAAAAACTTCTTTATCCAGGATATCTTTTTTTTCCCTCCATTTTCCTTCCTTTCTTTAGCTTCCCCAGCATCGTTTGGTACCGCTGGCAGCCTAAAGCAGTTCAGAGTAAAGCACTTCATTTTGAGATGTGTCTCGCTCGATGTCTGATTTGTTTTGAAGTGGTATTAGTGCCTACAGCTCAGTTTATACCTTCAGAATGATAACATCAGAGTTGTCACGGTAACATTCTGTTCTAGAATTCTATTTGAAAAACAACTATAGGTGCCATATTTGGTCAGTGGTTAATTTTTTTTAATTCTTTGCATTTTTAATATGCTTTATTCAGCTCATATTCTACAGCATATATTGTATGAATTTCCATATTTATCTTAATTAGGTTACACACAGATAATATTCTGTACTTGCAAACAATGCAGAAACCTACCAAACATTGCCGGGCCGTTCCTGTGCTCACAGAGCGTAGTGAGCTTTACTTTACTCAGGAAGAGGACAGGCTCACATTTTCTGACCGTGGCCATGCCTTGTGAAAGGTGCTGAACTTAGTGATGAGACAGTTAATACCGAGATTCTGGAGATCGCCTCCTCAAAGTGAGGCCCAGCGACTTCAAGCTGGGAATCAGGGCTTGCTAAGTTTATGCAATATCACGTGACCGATGACTTCCGATTCATCCTGAGGTGTAAGAGGCTTTGAATCCTGTTGGCTCTTCAAAACTTTTATATGAGTGAGATGATTCTGATTAGCAATGGTAGTGGAGGCCACTTTAACCAAGGAACCAGCCGTCAGGTGATGGGTCACAGCAAGGAGGGGTATGAAGTTGGGTATCAGTGTTTGGGTACATTTAATGGAGGTGAGATAAAACATTTGGTAAGGTTTAGCAGCGTCTGTAATGTCCCTGCATTGTAGACAGAGCTTTCTGGATAGATTCTGGACACACACACACCTGTATTGGACAAATGAATTCAGAAAATGGATGGATTGCAGTGTTTTTCATATGTTTTCATGAGTGGAAGTGAACTTTTACAGAACTGAATATTTGAGTAAAATCCTTTTTTGATTAATCTCATTGCCTGTATTTTTGCCCCTTATTTTGAGTTGTTTTAAATGCTGCACTGTTCAGTTGCAAATGGTAGGTCCCTCTGAATCCCATCTTCGCTTTTCTCCACCTCATGTTATTCACAGGTATCTGACTCTTGAATCTGGCTGAAATGATCCCAGTCGATTTTCCAATCTCCGCCTTTTCTATTTGGCCGAATGCACAGCCTGGATCCAAACTGCCTTCCTTCCCAGTTGGACTAACAGTTGGCTCCACCTGACACTCTATACCATTTAAACCCCAGCTGATCACAGAGCTTATTGCAGGATGTGCGTTTATTCCTCTCCATGTGTTGTGGGGCTGCCTTGCCTAGCCCCTATAGTAAGGAGAAGGTCATAAACTTGTGGTCTTATGTTTTATTAATCCTGAAATGGGTAAGAAATGAGCAGCAGGACGATATAGAGCTAAAAGGTGCGATTTTTCTAGCACTACGATGTAATCCAAGGAGAAAGGCAGCACTGCCTTGCTGAATGTGATTTCTGTGGCAAAAAGATGGTGATATTGCTGGCAAGCGGTCTTTTTATGAAACTCAAATGTAACTCTGTCAAAGTACAATTTTACCAGGGTCCCTGAATTCGCTTGAGACGCTCTGTTAAAATATCCCCCCAGAAGACAGAATGAAGCTGTAATTCATACAGGTGGCAAAACTAAAATGTCTCTTGGTAATTTCATCAGGGCGGTGATGGAATTACAAATGTGCATGTTTTCGGCGAGTAATGGATGAGGTGATATGAAACATGCAGTTGTCTGTAATCGCTGCAGCTTCGGGGAAAAGACTAGCATCCCTTTAAAATTCATTACATTAGGATGGCAGGCAGAGGTCACTGCAGTTTGGACGTGCCAGGAACAGAGGAATAAAGCCAAGTAGAATGTATGGAACTTGCAGTCTGTAATATGTCACAGAGTAAGGCATAACTAAATGCACTGCTGAGCGTAGAGGATTACAGTAGTATAATGCTAATCCCTACTATATACACTCTATATACAATACACATTTTATATACATTTTATTATGTATACATATTTTATATACAGCTCTGGAAACAAGAGACCGCATGTTAGAAAGGCTCTTGTAGCTTTAAGGAACACCGGTAAGTGCAAAGGACTGTGGGCGCATGCGTGACGAGAGCGTGCGGGAGAGCCTGGAGGAATAGGCAGCACGTCGGCGAGCTGCAGTTTATGTGTAGTTAGTTTAGTTGTTCCTGGCAGTAAATAGAGTCACTGACTAATGTAAGTACTAAGTTTATTGATTATGAGTGATAAGTGACGCTGTACTAATTTAGTTTACTTAATTGCGCGGCTAGGTTAACGTGACCTAGCTTGCGTACTGTTATAATTATCGCTGACGAGTGTTCCGTTGTATACCTCGGAAAAATATTTGCGTTTATTTCCCGCCCAATCATTCCCTCTAATACGAATTGCTGCTAATGTAATGTATTGTTGTGGGTATAGCCCAACTGTTAAGGCGATATGGTAAAATTATGCATTATGTTAGTGTATTATGGTAATAACCATTGTAAGCACGGTGGTAATTTGTTTTTCCTGTTTATTTGTTATAGAACCATACATAAATACAAACTTACTTACCAACCCACTTCGTCTGAGTGTGCATCCAACTGACCTCAAATAAGATAAGCCAGAGTACAACTAATTGCTCCCCCCTCCTGATTGAGAACATGTATCTGGTGAAATACGGTTAGCAGCCCCCCCCTCCTCCCAGAATCATGTCTATCCTGAATCGTGACTGATATCCCACAGCGAGCACTACCCTCCTGCAGCAACCCCTTACAGTTTCCCAGGGGAGTGTGGCCCCCCTTTCCCTCACCGCATCAAATTTTTCAGTTTCACTCATTTCTCAGTTTATGGATTATGGGTATGAGCCTGTGTAAAATACACATTTTTTTGCAAACTCCAGCTTGGCTCTTCCCTGCTTCTCATTGATGAAGGGCTTCTTCCTTGCTTAATGGGTCTTCACCGCTGCTTCTAGGAGCCTGTCCTACCAGTACACTTCACACTTAATGTTTTCTATTCCTTTTGAAGGTCACTTAAGGTCATCCTCCGATTTGTTAGACACTGACGGATAGGTTGATGGTCATCTGTGGCATTAGAAGGTTACTTCTGCCCACTACCTGGCTGGTTTTTGATTTTTCCCAGTGTCTCCTGCTTCTTCACCCTGTTCTTGTGTACTGCGGTCTTAGAAACTCATGAGCATGGAAGCAGCCTGCCTCACAGTGTAGCCTTCTGCCAGCAGAACCAGGATTAAACCAGAATTTAACAATGCAGATTTTAAAAAAGTATATAGAGTGGTCTCTTAATGTTTTACAGAGCTGTGTATTGTTTATATGTATTTATTTTATCTTATAGCTGCATGTTTGAACCTGAGACCAGTTTTGAAATGGAGTCTGTTTCAGAATACTACATTCACACCCCCAAAACCTTCATATCCCAAATACTGCATCATGAAAGGTGAAAATTGGTAGGTTTATGCTGGTGAAATAATGAAGATAGATGCTGCTGCTTTTAAATCATTCACAAGGTTGTTTATTGAAATGGTTTATTGAATGGCATCTAACAATTTGAAACACATATGGAGGTATAATAGACATTCGCCTCAGAATTATATTTCTGGTATGTAATTTTATCTTTAAAGTGACCTTATTAAATTTGTTCCCCGAAGTAGTAATTTCATCCCACACCCTGAGGGCTTTTGCACGCTGGTTATATGTGCTGTTAGTATGCTAACAGCATTTTCTACCCAGGGAGTCTGATCGAAAACCAAAATCAAGCTGCTGCTGTGAGCTCCTGCTGAGCACCCTGCTTGGAGGCATGTAGACTCGACGGACGCTACGGAGTGTTCCAGTGACCGCCCACTAATACATATCTGCATCATATATGTGGGAATGATGAGATTCCTCCCATTGTTCAGCTTAATCTTAATCATTAACAATTGTTTGCTTATAAGTAAATGAATTTTCTCTCTGTGTTCTTCCTATCACATTCCCTTGGGGTGTATCGTATTACATTTTTAAATGTTTTAATGACATATAGTTTTAGGAACATCAGCACCTGCACTGTAGTATTCAATTCAATTTATTTTATATAGCGCCTTTTAATAAAGAAAGCCGGAAGACAATGGAGGAGAGGAACCAAAAGCTCCCAAGTAAGGAGAAAAAAAACCTCTGGGGGTCCAAGGTCAACTGTCTGCCGACCCCCCCTGGGAAAACTAGCATTACCGAAAACAGAAAAGAGTTGACATGCTTGTGAAAAGAGAGATTTATGCTGGGATTAAGAATGAAGACAAAGTCCATCAATGAGTCCGTTATGCATGTTGGCCTGTGAAGGATGGCCAAGGTCCATTCTCCACGTTGGGCTGTGCCGGGTGGCACTGAAGGCTGCACCCACGGTGATATATTTGGTATGACCCATTCGTGATGTCACCCCTCCATGGGACTGACCCAGGACTCCAGCTCAGATGCTGCCCACTTCGGGCTCCACCCAGACATGTGGGAAGGCAGAGAGTATGGATGGTCAGAACATGTGTTGACACATAAACGGACAAGCATAGTAGATAAAAATGACATGTACAGCAGCACCAGCAGCCATAGTTATGGTGCGGTAGGTCGTGGGCAAGATAAACTGAAGTAATGGGTCTTAAAGGCCGAGAACGAATCGGCATCCCGAACGTAGGCTGGTAAACCATTCCACAAGTATCAGTCCTACAGTAGTGTGTAAATCTTCCAGAACATCAGCACCTGCACTGTAGTATCACTCCTCCTGTCCTTTAATACTACAAAGGGCATTTCATACTCCACCCCTGTGCAAATGAGTCCCTGTTTCCTTCCTCCCTCCTCATTTAAACAGCACATTGTTGACTCTCTTTAAACCCTCAGTAGTTCCTAAGGAACACGGTGAAGAGCAGCTCACAGCAGATCATCTTCAGCACCGACCATGATCTCTGTGTCTGCTGCTGCTGGCAGCTGCAACCTGTAAATCTCTGTGTTTCTTCAAAAAGAACAAAGATCAACAGAACAACAGAAGAGTGAATAAAGAACCAGCAGTGATGTGTGATAATGATATTGTCTGTTTCACACTCATATGTACTTTGCTTTCTTCTTGATTACAGGTGTTCACTGTAATGTTCAACTCACACAGCCAGGATCTATGACAGTGAGACCAGGAGAGTCTCTGACCATCTCCTGTAAAGTCTCTGGTTATTCACTGACTGACAGCAGCTATGCTACACACTGGATCAGACAACCTTCAGGGAAAGAACTGGAGTGGGTTGGTTTTATATGGTATCATGGAATCACTGGTTACAAAGAGTCTCTTAAGAATAAATTCACCATCTCCAGAGACACCTCCAGCAACACAGTATATTTACAAGGGAGGAGCCTGCAGACTGAAGACACAGCTGTGTACTACTGTGCCAGATACTCACAGTGAGAGAATGTAATGGGAGAGTGATACAAAAACTGGACACCTGTGCCCACCCCAGGCGGGAGGCCCACCATGCACCGGAGAGCAGAGGCGTCAAAAGTACACGCATTCTTCACTCAAGTAGAAGTATAGATACCTGTTTTTAAAAATACTCTAGCAAAAGTTGAAGTATTGACTTCACTTTTTTACTCAAGTTAAAGTGAAAAGTACAGGCTTTAAAACTTACTTAACGTATAAAAGCATAAAGTACCCTTGCAAAGCTACCATTTTAGGGCAGAGCTGACTGGACCCCATGTACAAGTATTATGTAGAACGCAAGCAGAGTAAAATAAAGCCACATAAATATTTAAAGCTCCAGCGGCCATTACCATCATTACAGTACATGACGATTGCCTTTTTCCTAAACACATCATGCAAAAAATATTATAGTAACTGTAAAAGATGGAGGGATTATAAACTCAATGTGCATGGCGTTCAAAAAACTTTATTTGTATGCAAATATATTACGTGTTTGTGTTAGCTAGAAGAACTCAGGCACACACCATAAGACTACCAGAACCCTCTGTTTAGCTTTGGGACCCCAACCCACAGCAGCAAGGCCCAGGCCCCCACCTGGCCCACCACTGCCGGAAGGGTCCACCCCCCCAGCAGGACCACGCACAACACCTCCAAACCGCCTCGTCCCACCCCTCCATACAGCACAGGCCCAAAGAGAGGGGATCAAAGGGGCCCCCCCTCAGGCCCCCATCGCACCCCCCCCCCACTCAGTGTGTGTGTATAAGGTGTGTACATGTGGGTGTGTGTGAATGAGTGTGTGAACTGAAGTGTATGCAAACTAAAAACTGTCATGCATTAAAAGTGAAGGAGGGGTCCGGGTCCTGATTCTCCACCACTGGCAGAATCCTGCGCGCCCCAGCCTATTCCCCCCCTCCCCCCCAAAAAAGGTGTATCAGGACTAGATGGACTGTATGAATAACTGAGGTGCATTAAAATTGGGTGAGCAATTTTCTGCCCCAGTTTGGCCAGCTGATGTCACTGCTAGCCAAGCAGAAGACTAGAAGACTAAATGAATTAGGTCAGTCTTTATCCTTTGTAGTGCTTATCACATATAAATCTTTAGTTTTAATTGTCACATGATTTTTATCTTTTAAAGAAGAAAGCCATATCAAAAACAAGAATAGTATCAGTCTGCAGCACAGGAGGTTAATTTTTAAATATTAGCAAGTAACAGGGATGAAATGTTCTCTACACCCCCCCCCCCCCCCCCCCCCCAAAAAAAAAATTATTTGAATAGTGTGCCAAGGGGGCGTGGCTGCAGGTGGGGGTGGGGGATGGGCAGTGCCCACTGTGCCCACTGAAATGGCAGACTAAATCACCGCTGCCACCCCCACCACCCTCTGTTTCCCACCCTCACCCCCCTCTGGTCGCCACCCCCACCACCTTCTAGTTGCCACGCCCACCCCCCTGTGGTCGCCACCCCCACCCCACTCTGGTCGCCACCCCCCACCAGTTTAAGCCGCTGTCATTTTCATCAGGCCCCTTCGCCACCTTTTCATAAACCTCCAGTGACTCTCTGGGCAAGAAACTATGTAAGCAAACTGCACTGAAAAGTGTCTCAGATCAGTTAGTTCATGTGGATGATATTTTAAACTAATAAATAGTTTAACAAGCATTCTGTTGTAAATCTTAGAAGAAAATCTGACATAGTTACACAAAAGATGAGAAAAATATGTATTCAAATTTGTTTATTTAAATATGTATTTATAGAGATAGGCTTTAGTGTACTGGTGCATGACAATGTGTTCCAACAGGATGCACCTGTTTGATGAAGAAAACATGCCCATTATTTTAGTATTTAGACAGGTTTGCAATGAAGACAATGTGTCAAACAGCATTAGCACTGAATGTAAATGACTTAAATGAGAATTAGGGACATTTAAATTTCTGTTCACCACCAACACATCAGCTGCTGGAAAATGCTTTTCATCACAGAGAAACTGATCCACCCCCCCCCCCCCCCCCAAAAAAAAAAACATTTTCATATACCACTAATTTATGATACATTTTTCATAAGAACATTACCTTCTCTCTCTCTCTCTCTGTAGGTGTTCTCAAAAAGAGTTTCACTTCCTGCACTGACCTCTCAGGGGATCCGCATACAAATCACACCCTCGTCTGCCTATGTATGCCATAGAGTTTCCGTCCTGATCAGGCTGAATCTCCCTACATCCAGGATGGCAGACAAACTCTCACTGCTCCTGCTCTTACTTGGTCTCCCCTGGTAAGAAGAAATATTCCCTGTTTCACACCAAAAATGTTTGATTCAGGCTCCTCATTCAAAAACAGTGTGTTCATCTGATTATTGTATTTTTTATAGGTGTAATATGTGATGGTCTGGAGTCCATTCCATCAAATCCAGTGCTACAGGAGCCTGGGACAACTCTCAGTCTCTCCTGTAAGGGTTCTGGATTTAATTTTGGAAGCTATGGCATGCACTGGATAAGACAACCTGCTGGGAAGCCCCTGGAGTGGATGGGGGTTATCTGGTATGATGCCAGTAAAACTGTCTATGCAAAGAGTGTGGAGGGACGGATAGAAATCACCAGGGACAATGGCAACAGCATGGTGTATCTGAAACTGTCTGCTCTGAAAGCTGAAGACACATCTGTGTATTACTGTGCTAGAAACACAGTGTCACACATGTGTGGCTGAGCCGTACAAAAAGGTCACGGATTGATGAAAAGCTCTCAGCAGATCTCAGACATTCTGGAGACAGTCAGCCACCATTAGGCTTAGAACAAGCTGTCATTATGAACATTTCCTCTATGAAATATGTTGTTGTACGTGCCTTTGCAGTCATTTTTATTTGTTTATATATATATATATATATATATATAATCACGTGTAATTCAAGAGCAAGTTACCTAAACTCACTGAGTCCATGGGATATTTGTGAATAAGTACATTGCTGTTGAGTTTTGGATATTTAACTTAAGCTATTCATTGGGTTCCATGTGGACTAAGTGAGTTTTGGTTCCCAGTACTGTAACATATCATGAGGAAGCCGGACTTTGGGTCATTGGCGGCATCATCTCAAGAACAATAGAAAAGGGACTAAATAAGGTTTGAAAATATGCTATTCAATTATAAAGCAAATCCCATCTATATTAATATATTTTATAATGATCTTCCATTGACATGCAACATTTCTTCTTGTATTTCCAGTTAATTCACTCGGTTCTAGATTCATGTAAAATGACAGACAGTGAACTGACGGACAGAGGAAGCTGAAACACATAACGCCTGTACACTATTCAGACATATTCTCTTTACAACCAATTAGAAAAATATCAGTAGTTTCAATCACCATCTCTCATCAGTTTGTCTGCCATTACCAGGGGGGGCAGCTAAGTAACTGTGGGCCCCCTGAGAAAATGTCACACATATTCAATACTTTGTATTAAGGCCCCCCTGAATGTGCCAGACTCTTACACTTATGCATGGCCATGTAAGTCAGAATTTATGTAAACAGTGAACAGGGGTTACATTAGCTTTCTCCAAGTTCATGTTAAAGTTTAAATGAAGCAGCAGATTGCAAACTGTTCTTAAGGAGAAATTGTAAGTCAAAAAGTGCATTTTATTCTATAATTATAATGAGAGAAAGAGTAGTAATTGTTTCCTTTGCACCATCATTCTTCCCCACGTCTGTCATGTATATTAAGCAAAAGTAACAATCTATAGTGTGGTCTTTGCTTCACCCCAAAGCTCATAGGAGCAGCAAAATTCACGTCTATGAACTTCTGGGCATCCAGTGAGGTGCCTGACACAAATAATAGCGAATATGAGGGGCTCAGCTCTTATCTTGGTCACCCACATTGCAACCAAAATAAAGTTCTGGGCCCAGTTTCTCGAAACCTTCTTTTCGCTACGTC
Organism: Brienomyrus brachyistius; assembly: GCF_023856365.1. Taxonomy (NCBI): domain Eukaryota; kingdom Metazoa; phylum Chordata; class Actinopteri; order Osteoglossiformes; family Mormyridae; genus Brienomyrus; species Brienomyrus brachyistius. The sequence continues at coordinate 5,664,277 of NC_064537.1, forward strand.
ATTTGTAAGTTCAGTCTTTCAACATAGAACTTTCAGTACAAACGACGTAGTGTTAAGGTGTTAGGAAACCGGGCTCTGAGCATTTTATGATGAGTGGGATGAAACCACATTTCTGGAGTTTTAAATGTTAAATGTCAGGATGATTCACGCAGTTTCTAGGTCTGATGCTGCATTGTTTAAAAGAACTATGACGGTAAACTAAAGTAAAAGAAATGCAGGTGAGAGAAACAAAGTACAGCAAAGACATTTATACTTTGAGATCTGATCACAAATCTACAGAGAACTGATCGCCAACTGGAAGGAAACTGATCACCGACTGGCAGGATCCTGTCTCAACATGTCCAAACATGTAACAGCCTGTAGACTCTGACAAAACAGACTTACAGTACATATAAGAATAAATCTTTAAAGCCTTGAAATTTTTCACAAATAGAAACATCCATTTTCTATAATCACTTGTCGTATTCAGGGTCGTGGGGGTCTGGAGCCTATCCTGGAGGTTATGGGTACAAGGCAGAGAAGAACCCAGGATGGAGCGCGAACCCATTGCAGGGCACAGACACACACCAGTCACTCACACGGGCACACCTACTGTACGGGCAATTGGGAGATCCAGTTAACCTCAGCATGTTTTGGAGGGTGGAGGAAAACCAGGGTACCTGGAGGAAACCCAACGATAATGCAGGAAGCACATGCAAACTCCGCACATGTGGAACCACTGCGGAAGCTGGTCCCAGAAGTGTGAGGAAGCAATATGAACCACTGCACCACCATGGGGGCAGCATGTAGTTCGGTCGGCTAAGTCTCTGTACCAGTGATTGGAAGGTCGCTGGTTCAAGCCCGGCCTCGGCACATCTGTGGGTCCTTCAGCAAGGCCCTTAATCCACGGGGGCTACAACAAGTGGCTGCCCTTCATGGCCAGCTTGCTCTACTCTACAGAGAGCCGGTTGGGGGAGGTGTAAAGAGAATTTCCCCATAAGGATCAAAAAATCATAAATTCTTCTTCTACATATTTTTATTGAAATACAATCATGTTTTCTAAAATAAACGTTAACACTCCAGAACATTCTTAATAAGAAATGATGTACTATTAATATTGTCACGGGTCGTTGTGCGCGAGCGCGGCGGAGAGCGGCGATTGTGCGGAAGGAGGAAGCAGGCAGGCAGGATACGGGACGAACGGGGTTTAATTGGGAATACGGGGATCTCACGCAAACGAACATCAAAGAACATCAATGACGGACCCAGGACTCGGGTAAGACACGGACTGAAATACACAGGACTGATTGAAAATAATCAGACACAGCTGGGTACAATCCGGGAAACACATGTGGGTAGGCAGGGGGCGTGGCACACAGGAGGAGCCGACGAGCAGGGCATGACAGAACCCCCCCCCAAAGGCGCGCTTCACCGGGCGCGCCAGGGAGGAGGCGACAGACGGGACACGGGAACCGGGACCTGGAGCAAAAAAAACAGAACCATCAACGAGAGACGGGAAACAGGACCGAGGCACAAAACAGGGCAAGCGACAGGACGTACGACAGGAGCTGACAAAGGGACGGGAAGGCAGAGAGACAAATCAGGAAGGGAGAAACAGAGGGAACAGGCGGAACAAAAGGAGCGGGAGTGACGGGAGGGAACGACGGGAAACCAGGAACAGAGCGGGGCAGAACAAAAGGGACCAGGAACAGAGGACGGCGGGACAAAGGCAGGAGGAGGAACAGAAGCAGGCGGGACAGAGACTGGAAAGAAGGGAGAGAAGGAGGGGGAAGTAAGGGGAGCCCGTGGGAGCCCCAGCGGGCGACGGGAGGCAGCCGGAGGGGCCGCAGGCGGCCGGGAGGCCGGAGCCGGAGGGGACCACGGAGGGGCAGAGGAGACAGGGCGAGGGACCCGCGGAGGGGCCAGGGAGGGAGCAGGAGGGAGCACCAGGGAAGGGGACGAGGGAGCAGGAAGGGGCCAGGGCGAAGGCAAGGCGAGGGGGGGAGCCGCTGCAGGCGGCGACGTCCTCCGACGGGCCGCAGGTAGGGGCCCCGCAGGCGACCGAGGAGCCGCCGTCGGGGAGCCCCCAGGCGACCGACCAGGCACTGGAGGGGGGAGCGAGTCAGGGCGACGAGGCACCGGAGAGGGACCCGCAGGTGACAGCCGACCCGGAGGGCCAGGACCCGCAGGCGCCAACCGAGCCCCAGCGCAGGCGAGGCAGGGCGAGCCAGGGGGCAGGGCGGGCGGGACCCCAGCCCTGCGTCTGTGTCCCCTCCCTTTACGGGACACAGACATGACCCCAGGTCGGGGTCGAGTTCGCCGGGGCAAGGGAGAAACTGTCACAGGGGGAGAAGGGACAGGAGCGCGGTCAGGACTCAGAGCGCGGTCAGGACTCGGAGCGCGGTCAGGACTCGGAGCGCGGTCAGGAACAGGAGGCGGCTGCAGTGGGGGCGCCGGCCCGGGAGCTGCAGGTTGCTGCAGTGGGGGCGCTGGGACAGGAACAGGAGCGCGGTCAGGAACAGGAGGCGGCTGCAGTGGGGGCGCCGGCCCGGGAGCTGCAGGTTGCTGCAGTGGGGGCGCTGGGACAGGAACAGGAGCGCGGTCAGGAACAGGAGCGCGGTCAGGAACAGGAGCGCGGTCAGGAACAGGAGCGCGGTCAGGAACAGGAGCGGGCTGCAGTGGGGGCGCCTGCCCGGGAGCTGCAGGTTGCTGCAGTGGGGGCGCCTGCCCGGGAGCTGCAGGTTGCTGCAGTGGGGGCGCCTGCCCGGGAGCTGCAGGTTGCTGCAGTGGGGGCGCCTGCCCAGGAGCTGCAGGTTGCTGCAGAGGGGGCGCCGGCCCGGGAGCTGCAGCAGGCAGCGAAGGCGGCTGCGCAGGCGGCGGCGACGGCTGCGCAGGCGGCTGCACGGGAGCGGGGTCCGCCGGCAATGGCAGCTGCACGGGAGCGGGGTCCGCCGGCAATGGCGGCTGCACGGGAGCGGGGTCCGCCGGCAATGGCGGCTGCACGGGAGCGGGGTCCGCAGCCCTCTGGAGCTGGAGGAGCTGCCGAACTCCCTCTGCCATTTTCTCCAGATCCCCCCGGTCGGAGGCGGGAGTGAACGCGGCAAAGTCTTTCTGGAGCCGCGTTACAATGTCCTCTGCCTCCGGACTCACCGGAGTGCCCAGTCCCTCCCAGATCCTCCAGAATAGCCCCTGGAGGGCGAAGAACTGGGAGATGCAGTCGGCCGTCTTCCCTGGTTGAGGCGCGGACGGCGCCTCCGGGGTGGCTGCTGCAGGGGGGATGAGCAGTGGGTCCGGGTATTCGATGGACCCCTCCTTGCTCTTCTGGCGCCTGGTGGCAGCGGGAGGTGGCGCGATGTCTGCAAACACAGACGGCGAAAACACCGGCTCCCGCTCCTGGTAAGGGAAGAGGAAGGGCTCTTCCTCCTCGTCCTCACTCGAGGGCCAGAACATGGAGACTGGGCAGGTACCTCGCTGGAGCGGCCCCCGGGCTGGAGACCGGACGGGTACCTCTTCCTCCGGAGCGATCCATATCCTGGAGAGCGAGCAGGCTCCCAGGCGGATCGGTTCCTCCGGGATCCTCCTTCCTCGCCGCTTACTTTTCTTTTTAAGGTCCGTCATTCTGTCACGGGTCGTGGTGCGCGAGCGCGGCGGAGAGCGGCGATTGTGCGGAAGGAGGAAGCAGGCAGGCAGGATACGGGACGAACGGGGTTTAATTGGGAATACGGGGATGTCACGCAAACGAACATCAAAGAACATCAATGACGGACCCAGGACTCGGGTAAGACATGGACTGAAATACACAGGACTGATTGAAAATAATCAGACACAGCTGGGTACAATCCGGGAAACACACGTGGGTAGGCAGGGGGCGTGGCACACAGGAGGAGCCGACGAGCAGGGCATGACAAATATAGCCTAAAAATGACATCACTCACAGACTATGTCTATAGCAAAATTCTGAGTTCATTTCTAAATCAGCATTAAAATGTACTTAAAAGACACCCTTTAGATTTTCTCTGACAGAATCATTGTTGACCAGAAGAAACCAAAAAGCAATCAGTGTAGTTCCAGCAGTAACCAGAAGATGTCCTCAGTGCGACAGTAACTGCATGCAGCACAGTGGAAATATCAGACTCATGCCGATGTTCAATACACTGTAGGAACTGTAGCTTTTATTATTTTATCTTTACCAATCATTTCCTAAATTATGTACTATGGCTGATAAAGTTTAAAAATATGAACAGACATTTAATTCAATCATGCTGTTAAAAGTGAGAGACTAAGTCAAAACATATAAGAACAGAACATATGTTGTGTTTCAATTTCAGAAAAATTGTGTGATCATTGCTTGTGGACTGCAATGCACAAAGATAATGTTTGAACATATAATGCATCCATTTGGTTATTTAGGCAAATTCATCTGTTTATCACGTGACCCCCCTGCCTCATGCCTGCCAGAGGAGGATCCTGTACAAACCTGCCACAGCATTTAAAGGAGCCAGTGTCAGTGTGTGACAGAGAGCAGCAGTCACTGGGACTCAGTGTGTACTTTACCTCAGTGCTCCTCCCTCTGTCCTGCAGCCATGAAGCTCCTACCAGCCCTGCTCACCCTCACAGCACTGGCTCTCTCAGGTCCCTGTCTCTCTCCTCTCTGTCTCTCTTTCTCTCTGCATATTTCTTTGTGCTCATCTGAAAGTCTGCTCTACCTCTTTATTTACAGGTGTGAAGGCTGAGATTGTACTGACTGAGTCTGGAGCAGTGGTGAAGAGACCAGGAGAATCACACAGACTGACATGTACAGCCTCTGGGCTCTCAGTCAGTAGCTACTGGATGGGCTGGATCAGACAGACTCCTGGGAAGGAACTGGAGTGGATCGCTCGCATTGACCCTGCAGATGACAGCACTTACTACTCCCAGACTTTTCAGGGAAGATTCACCATCTCCTGTGACAACAGCAAGAACCAGCTGTATTTACAGATGAACAGCCTGAAAGCTGAAGACACGGCTGTGTACTACTGTGCCAGAGACTCACAGTGATGGGGGCTGTGGGGAAGCCGTACAAATACTACTTCCTCACAGAGAGTAAGGATGTCATATCATTATTTATCCTGGAGCTGAGTGCATCTGTTCATTTTTTTGACATTCAGTTGTAAAAAACCAACTTATTAGACATTTATAAATTCAAAAATTACAATATTTAAAATTCTTAAAACAGTGACTTTCTCCTATCGCCACATTTACGAGCAGCAATACTTTAAAACTGTAACCTCTGCAGCCAAGTGACCAGAGATGGTCATACTTTACCCGCTGTGGGGTGATGAGGATGGGCGCTGTGACTCTGTCCCAAACCATCACTTCTAATTTCAGGGTCTGTATAATGACTGTCTGAGCTTTGCTCCAGGCTCAGCCATGTTTGCTGTTGTTCTGGACAGGATGTACAGTCGCTGTGAACCTCCCTGTAATCTGTCAGCTAGATTTTCAGTTCCTGTTGTAATTCTGAGCTGTGTCTCATGGCCCCTAGTCCACTGGAGACCCCTTTCCAGGTCTGGTTCCACACTTTTCCTTGTATCCTGTGACCATCAGCCCTCCTCACTTGAGTCCTGCCTCACAGAACTTGTTCCCCAGCCGTTTGACCCCTCAGAAGCCCAAAGCCTGGTTGGCTGCCTGTTTCCCACAGTGTGGCTTTTGCCAAAGGACTAAGGGACTGTCATTACTGTGCTCGACAGTGACAGGAGAGACTGCAGGGCTTTATAGAACCTTCAGCTCTGAGGGTCCCTCAGGATGTCGGAGGCAGTGTGTGGCTCAGTGGGTTATGATTGTACTCATGATCAGATGGTCACTGGTTTAATCATGTGATCAGCAGAGTGATGTCACTGAGGGCCCCTGAGCAAGACCCTTAACCCTCCAGTGTCCAGCAATTGTCTGATCCTGCTTTATGAAAAACGTCTTTTGCTTTGGATAAAAGCAGTTGCTAAATAAACCAAGTATAAGTACATCTGTGTCAAAACTTTCATTCTATTGAGGGTATTTTTTGAAGAATGCAGTTTATTGACATTTTCAAGTAAAGGAACTAAAACAGATGAATTGTCCAGTTGAATAGTGTCAAAAAGTTATCAAAATAAAATGCAATCAATGTAGTTCCAGCTGGAACCACAAGATGTCCTCAGAGAGACAGTAAATGCAGGCAGCAGAGGGACACAAAAATCACAGTTATGACTGGTTTCCGATTGGCTGGAATTCCTCTCTTTTCTGTGATGTTATTAGCAGAAGTGTGCTATCAATCGGCATTCCTTATTGACAGTCTATACAAGTCTCTAATTTTTTTATCGTTTAAATTTTATATGGCAATAAGTTGCTATATGTGAGGTGTGGTGATTAGTGCTGTTGCCTCACAGCAAGAAGGTCCTGGGTTCGGTCCCCGATCCTTTCTGTGTGCAGTTTGCACGCTCTCCCTGTTTTTGTCGGGGGCTCCAGTCTCTTCCCGCAGGGCAGGTTGATTGGTGAGTCTACATTGGCCCTGTAATTGTAAGTGAGTCTGCCCTGTGGTGTGTTGGTGTCTGTCTAGGGGTGGTTCCTGGATAGGTTCCGGTGCCCCCCGCGACTCCATTTGGGATTAAGCGGTTTCAGGAAACAGATGGATGGAAGTTGTATCGTTTTTGACGCACGCAGCCCCTGGTTGCTGCAAAATGTTATTATGCTTATTATTGGTTATGCCTACATATGTATAAATATTTAATATTAGTTTGATTACATCACTGGAAGCGAGTAGTAAGACAAATAGCTAATTAGTCCATGTAGGAGCGCGCATGATTGTGTCTGTCTGTAGGGTTGTCTCAGACAGGCTAAGTGGGTCGGGGGCCCTTATTGTACTGATGCTTGGGGGCCTGTAGAGGTCTTCATCCAGCCATGAAGCTGCCCATATGATAGATCCTACCAGGGTTTAGACAGGATTCCTGGGTGAAATTTAATGATATCAGCTACCAACTGCATGTCTTTGGACACCAGAGTACCCAGTGGAAACCTTCATAACAAATGAGAACATGCAGACTCCACACAGAAAGAGTAGAGGTGGGATTCTAATGTCTAGCTTAGGAGGTTTGTGGCACAAGTGCAACCCACTGAGGCAGAGAGATCATTTTTAAAAATTCCTTTTATGAAGATTTCTTACATCTCATACTTTATACATACATCTCGTATAAAACAGACATTGAGATCCTGCGCTGCCCTGACTCTGCCACCTACCTTCAGTATATCTGCCCCCCCAGTGAGGAGGAGTTCATGCAAATCTTGAGAACTTCATCATATATTTATCTCTCTGCACTGAGCAGTGACTGGATCTGAATCTGTCAGTCATGGCATCTTTAAGGTGGTTGCCAGTAGTTCTGATGGTTATATACTTAACAGGTAAATATTCAGTAACAGGTTTATATTTCAGTGATAAATGTCAGTAATTCTCATTTCTTGCTTTTCTCTATTTCTCTAGGTGTTGATACACAGACTCTGACTGAGTCTGAACCAGCAGTTAAAAAGCCTGGAGAATCACACAGACTGACATGTACAGCCTCTGGGTTCACATTCAGTAGCTATTATATGTACTGGGTCAGACAGGCTCCTGGGAAGGGACTGGAGTGGATCGCTGCCCATACTAGTAGCATTTACTACTCCCAGTCTGTTCAGGGCAGGTTCACCATCTCCAGAGACAACGGCAAGAACCAGCTGTATTTACAGATGAACAGTCTGAAAGCTGAAGACACGGCTGTGTACTACTGTGCCAGAGACTCACAGTGATGGGGGCTGTGGGGAAGCCGTACAAATACTACTTCCTCAAACCTGTATTTCAAATATTGCAGATCGTTTGACACACTTTAGCTCCAAAATATAAGTATAGTAAAGATATGACATTTTTTTATCACTGGAATAAGGTGAGGGAAGCTATAATTAATCAAACACCAGGGACTATGAGTAATGAGAGAGAAGTGGGTGATTATAATTAGTCAAACACTAGGGCTACACCGGAAACATGGGGAACAAAGGTGAGAGAATTACAGACTAGATGCAAAGTGGATAGAGTAACAAAGAAAAAAGAACAAAGATTCATACAAAACTTAACAGGATGTACAAGACAAAAAGTCCAAAATGGTTGTAGTGGGTCTCTAGCTCAACCCATAATGGGGGAAATAATTGCTTCCTACCTGCTCACTTAGTCCATCCAGCCACACGGCATCCTGGGGCACAGAAGAACACACTGGGAACCACAGAAGAGGCCACAACACTGAGGAAAGAACAGGATGACCAGTGACAGCTGTCGGCCAAACAGGAAAACAGACAGAACAGATCAAGGCAGAGACTGACCCCGACACATGATGGAGAAAAATGAGAGAGATTAAGTTTTCACACCCATTGTAAGAGGCCAGTCTCTTTTGGTTTTTTTATTGGAACTAAATAATGAAGGAACATCATGACAAGTAAATCGTAAGAAATCATGAGAAATAAACCAACTGGTTTACTGGTTAAATTACGTAACTGTATTGACCAAAGGGAGGAATCCATGAAAACTTCGCTTAAATGTATATGCAAAAAAAAAAAAACATCAGATTGCTCTGCTGGGTAACAGAACTATTTTATTAAAAAATAAAAACATGTAATGCATATTTTATATAGCGTTTTGAATACATAGGAAGCTTTATAATAGAATTTTAATGGTATAGTTTTATTAACATTTCATGTTTTATCCAACGTGCTATAATTTCTTTTTCTTTGAGAAGGCAGGATCAGAGAGCCCCTTGAGCTGTCAGATAAGCGCATTGTGCAGGGGCTGAATGTTGAAATCACTCTATTGACCTGGGGATTATCAGCCTTCCGATCCCAAACCGCTGATTCACACACCTCCCCCAATGCTGTCTGTACAGGTGGAAAGTCTGGGTGTGTTTGTGTTTAAACAGTGTTGCTTATGAATCAAAGCACAAGTGTATTAATATTTCCAGTCTGACATCCCTAGTGATGCCCACAGCAGCTCTACTCCTGTGTCCCGTTTAGCCGCCTCAGCTTGGTGCCTCACAGTCGGCGGCTCCAGGCCTCTCAGCACTGAGCACTCAGAGGCTCCCCTGCTGGTGAGCAAAGGGCTGGCAGGCAGAAAACCTGCCATGTGGGTGTGTGCAGGTTGGCTGTGACCTTCTGTCTCTGTCTGTGCACCTTGTCGATAAACTCTTAGGTCACTCAGGGTACAAGGCTGGGGGCACCACGGATAGGATGCCAGTCAATCAAAATAAATAAACATAAATAAATGCTAACAGTCTAATGAATGTAGTTGGATATGAGCAGCTGTACAGCCATGAAGTCCATCAGAACGTGTCTCCATATGATCTCCATCTGAGGCCCCACACTGACTTTGACCAGCTGTGTTTGTGCTTTTCTTGCTCACAACCAAATTCCCCAGAGATTCAATATTTCAGTAGGATGTATGAAAGCAACTGTGATGTCATCAGCTACAGAGTAACTGAGGGCTCTCTTCTGTCAGAATGCTTACAGTAACACAGCTGCAGTGGTAATGATGAGATCCCACCCACTGTTCAGCTTAATCCTTAATATTCACAATTGTTTGTTCATAAGTAAATAAACTTTCTCTATCTGCTTTTCCATCTCATCTCCATGGGCTTTATCATATTGACATAAACGTTTTAAATGTGTCAAAGACTTATGGTTTTATATAGTGTTTTCTCTTTCTCTTTTACTGGGTAAAATACTGAAGTGTCCTTATGGTAAAACTTCCTTTTACTCGATGTGGCAGGTTTAGTGTGTAAACAGCCGTGTACTACTGTGCACGAGAGCGTCACAGTGAGAGAATGTAATGGGAGAGTGATACAAAAACTGATTCATATGAAATGTGATGCAATAATACTTATAAAGCTTAACTAAAATTATGTCATTTTACCCTCAAATTTTATTATTTTACATGTACAGTATATAATGTATTTCTTTGTCATGTGCCACTTTGTGGTTGAATTTCTCTTCTTCCTAAACACTTCCACTTTGCAATAATACCACATATAGCTGACTGTGGAATATCTAGCAGGGAAGAAATTCACAGCCTGACTTATTACAAAGGTGGCATCCTGTGACAGTATCACGCCTGAATTCACTGAGCTCTTCAGAACATCCCATTCCTTCCCAGAAGTTTGTAAACCTGACTGTATGACTCGGTGCTTGATGTTATACAGCTGTGGCAATGAGCCTGAAGAAAAGACCTGAATTCAGTGATTAAGACGTCTGACTCAATACGTCCATATAGTGTGTGTCAAATTCTCCATAACAACAGATACTATTAATCAGTAATCTGCCCGAAAATAATGAAAATGATGCTGATGTCAGACTCTGGATCCCCGGCTACCCTGAGTTGGACAAGAGGCTACAGGAAGTGTATGGATGGATGGATGGATGGATTGATGTTGATGTATAATATAATGTATCTATAAAAAGACTTACATTTCATAATGATTTTGATGACTGAGGCTCAAGTGAAGGCTGATGAAACTACACCCAAGCGACCAGGACAGCACAATGCAAAACTGGTATTTTTAATACTTTTACAAATTCTTTGATACAATCCTGACTTATTTATTCCAGATGTAATGTGTATAGAGCCACTCAGTTTAATTTGAATGCCAGGATAAAAAGCTTTAAGACGATACGAAAATTTTTTTTTCAAAGATTTAATATAATTCCTGTGTTCTCACTGTTCTGTAGTAGGGGTGATTATATGGATCAGGGCTGCCACTGTCAGACTAAGGAAATATGGGATCCAATTCATATGAAATGTGAAAATAGGCTGAAGGGTGTAGAATCGCCTGTGGTCTGTAGGAACAGAAGGATTATCAAACTACAAACAATCACTGCAGTTCCAGCAGGAACCACAAGATGTCCTCAGTGTGACAGTAAATGCAGGCAGCAGAGGGACACAAATATCGGACTGAGACCCATTTTAGATAGACTGTAGCAGCTGTACTGCTTTATAAACTGCTGTTGTGAATCATGCCAAAATTCTGTAATATGACTGTCATATATAACTGTCATTATGAATTCACTACTAAATGCCTTAAAACAACATATCTTCAATCAAAATATATTATTCATTAAAATTCCAAAAGCATGTTATGTTGAATCACTGATTATGACATCCAGCAGTAAAACATGTAAACATGGACATATGAATGTAAATAATTTAATACTTTTAGTATACTTCATTCTATTAAAAACTGAGTAATTGACTTAGTAAATATTTAAGAAATTAACATTTTAACCTTGTAAAACACAAAATAAAACAAAGTAATTCAATATATTCTGTTACCTATTAATGCATTTTAATGCATTTTAAAACACTGACAATGAGATCGTAGTGAAACTGGATTTTAAATAGTGTGTGCGATTTAAATAGTGTGCGATTGTAACTTGTGGACTGAATTGCACAGAGATAATGTTTATATAGTAAGTCTTTGCATAGCTAATGAATCCCTTCATCATGTGACCATTGTCCCCCCACGACCCGCCCCACACCCATAAGAGGAGGATCCTGTACAAACCTGCCACAGCTTTTAAAGGAGCCAGTGTCAGTGTGTGACAGAGAGCAGCAGTCACTGGGACTCAGTGTGTACTTTACCTCAGTGCTCCTCCCTCTGTCCTGCAGCCATGAAGCTCCTACCAGCCCTGCTCACCTTCACAGCACTGGCTCTCTCAGGTCCCTGTCTCTCTCCTCTCTGTCTCTCCTTCTCTCTGCATCTTTATTTGTGCTCATCTAAAAGTCTGCTCTACCTCTTTATTTACAGGTGTGAAGGCTGAGATTGTACTGACTGAGTCTGAACCAGTGGTAAAGAGACCAGGAGAATCTCACAGACTGACTTGTACAGTGTCTGGGTTCTCAGTCAGTAGCTATTATATGAGCTGGATCAGACAGGCTCCTGGGAAGGGACTGGAGTGGATTGCCAGGGCATATAGCAGTAGCACTTACTACTCCCAGTCAGTTCAGGGCAGATTCACCATCTCCAGAGACAACGGCAGGAACCAGCTGTATTTACAGATGAACAGCCTGAAAGCTGAAGACACGGCTGTGTACTACTGTGCCAGAGACTCACAGTGATGGGGGCTGTGGGGAAGCCGTACAAATACTACTTCCTCACAGAGAATAAGGATGTTATTATTATTTATTTCGTTATGTTTTATCTTAATAAAATTTTATATCTTTGGAAAATTGGAATTAATGCAAACTGAACAATGAAAAATGTATATTTATGAAATTGTTTGTGTTTTTTTTACATTCACCTGCCTAAATTAGTTGTGCATTTGAATAATTTGAAAGCGAAAAACCACCCAGAAAAATCCACTTTTTGGCCACTAAATAATCAAAATAATCAAAAGGAAAATATGGAAAAGAAAGAACAATATTTTCCATTTTTTCGGCAAATGACAGAACCCAAGCTGAGCAGAAATTCCATCCATCCATCCATTTTCTTAACCGATTATCCTACTGGGTCACGGGGGGTCCGGAGCCTATCCCGGAAGCAATGGGCACGAGGCAGGGAACAACCCAGGATGGGGGGCCAGCCCATCGCAGGGCACACTCACACACCATTCACTCACACATGCACACCTACAGGCAATTTAGCAAGTCCAGTTAGCCACAGTATGTTTTTGGACTGAGGGGGGAAACCGGAGTACCTGGAGGAAACCCCACGACGACATGGGGAGAACATGCAAACTCCGCACACATGTGACCCAGGCGGAGACTCGAACCCGGGTCCCAGAGGTGTGAGGCAACAGTGCTAAACACTGCACCACCATGCTAACCACTGCACCACCATGCCGCCCCCTGAGCAGAAATTAACCACAAAATCTGTCAGGAGAAGAAGCAGAAACGTATAGGAGCAGCATTTAGTGGAGGCTAATGCTAATGAGACAGATCTCAGGAAGGAGTAAGAAAAGTGCAACGCAGGTGAAAAGTTTGATGTAACTTGCAGGTGGCGATAGTGTATATTGCATTGCTGCATGTTTAAGTAACTAATAACACATGATCGTTATGTGAATGACGCCATCATGGTCTTTATGAGCTCCCACACTTCAGAGTTTATATATTAATCACTTCCTATAGGGCACCAACAAACGGCTTATGCAAAGGTACAAAATGGCTGCATAGAACATGGAGAAGTCCTGGTCCTGCCAGTTAGAGTAGCTGTGAGACATTCACAAACGACTGGTTCATAGGGAGCAGGTTCCTTACAAGAACTGTCCTCTTGAACACTGTGCGGCATGTTCTCCGCATGTCGTCGTGGTACTCCGGTTTCCCCCCACAGTCCAAAAACATACTGAGGCTAATTGGAGTTACGAAATTTCCCATATGTGTGAGTGAATGGTGTGTGACTGTGCCCTGCGATGGGCTGGCCCCCCATCCTGGGTTGTTCCCTGCCTCGTGCCCATTGCTTCCGGGATAGGCTCCGGACCCTCACATTTATATATTAAAATATGTTTGGTGAGGGCTCTGTTGAACAACTCCCCTTTGACCAGAAGGGAGAACACTAGCAGGTTCTGCTTTACTTGTCCCTATATGAGGTGTTGCGGTGTTAAGCTGATGATGCAGGTGGAGAGGTTTGAACACTGTCAGGTGTCCCTCCTGAACAGGGCACGTCCCACAAGCTCAATCCCAGCCAAGCAGGCCTGAGTCCAGCTCTCACTCCCCCGATCCCCAGCAATGTCAACTTGGAAGGGGGTGTTCTGTACGCACAACTGAGACAACCCAGGTGGGGCTCAGCTTATCGGCTGCACTACCTGAGGCCTGACTCGACCAAGGTTGGCAAAATGGCCTTTAGGTATCACCCACCCTAGTGAGTGTCCAAGCTAGGGCCGTTCTCAGAACTCACCCTAGACGAGGTCCTGCTCAAAAGTTGTAATGACCGCCTGAGGTACCTGTCAGCCTTGCCCTTAATGAGTCAGTGGGTGTAGCTGGGCTGGCACGCTTTTGGGCGTCCAATTGCTGAGAACTCCCCTTCGGTTCTGACAAACTGTACGATCGCAAGCAGTGACAGCAGAGCCACAGACAAGCTCAACCAACAGAGAGCGAATGGTAAGCACCTAGCACAGGAAGAGCTCAACCGAATAGGTCCAGAACGACTCCCTGATGTGATTGTGTATGTAACTGGTTGACTGTTGTTAATAGTGGTTGAACTTCTATGCAAGTCACCTTGTTGGGGGAGAGGGAATGAATGAAAGCATGAAATGAAATAAAACCTAAATTAAATCAAAAAGGTAAAACATAAACCAAACCAAATGAATTGTGTTTCTTATTCAATTGTAAACATCAATTAGTTATGCAGCAATAAGCTAATTAGATGTTAATGTGTTGTATCAAATTGATTTAGTTCGTGAAGTTGATTAATGCTTTCAGGCAAGAACCTGTGTGTCCAATTATGCGTGTTGGTATTACCGCAGTTGACCACCAGAGACCCAACTCAGATGTTATTAACCTACTATGGCTGACCACTAGAGGTGCAATTTCAATGGAGTGGCGCTGCTCTGGCTTGCCACTAGAAGTGCAATTTCGTAATGGAGTGGTAGTTCTATGCCTGACCACGAGGCGCGATTTCGAAAGAGTGGTAGTTCTATGCCTGACCACTAGAGGCGCGATTTCGAAAGAGTGGTAGTTCTACGGCTGACCACTAGAGGCGCGATTTCGAAATGGAGTGGTAGTTCTACGCCTGACCACTACAGGCGCGATTTCGAAAGAGTGGTAGTTCTATGGCTGACCACTAGAGGCGCGATTTCGAAATGGAGTGGTAGTTCTACGCCTGACCACTAGAGGCGCGATTTCGAAAGAGTGGTAGTTCTACGCCTGACCACTAGAGGCGCGATTTCGAAAGAGTGGTAGTTCTACGCCTGACCACTAGAGGCGCGATTTCGAAAGAGTGGTAGTTCTACGCCTGACCACTAGAGGCTCAATGGGGCGTTGCTCCTTCTGTGGGCGGGGGGGGGGGGGGTCCCAGGCAAGTGAGCCTAAGGGGTAACAAAACAAATGGCGTCAGGCAGGCCTTCAGGGCTCTGACCTCTAAGTGGTTAGAGTGGCGTTCGCTGACTGCACGCGTAACCAAAGATATAGCTAGGTTGTTGCCAACGCTAGATGAGTGACTTTTACTGCATGCGCATGCCGCTTGCGGCCTTCTTCTGCGCCTTGTGCAGTTTAACCCATTAAAACAATTACTGAAGCGAGACAGCGCTCGCGTTACGGCGACGGATCTAAATGGTGAGTGCACTGTATCTCGTCGCAAATGGTGCTTAAACCACGGCGGGTCGCAAGCACAGGAGACTCCCAATTTCTAAATGACAGACACACTTGGCTCACAGCGCAAAGTGGTGTTAAACTTACTTTGTCTAAAGCAGGCACACACATATGAGTAAGATCCTGATCGGTAGCTGAGCTATCGGTCTTATCTCAGGGAGTCCAAGCGCAACAGAATTCAGGTTAGAACCTCGTAATAAGAATTCCTGTTCGCTAATAGAGAGATCTCTGCCAGGATATATAGAAACGGAGAAACTCGTCCGAGTCGATCCTAGAAACAACGCGCTATGTCTGAGAATCTCGTCAGATATAGGGTTAAGGTTTACTGCAGTTTAAAACGAAATAAACTAAAATAAAATAACCAAAAATAAAACAAAATAATATAACTACTAATAACAGAAATAAAATAACTATAATAAGCCCGTATGATCCCGCTTAAATGCCTTCAGATTGCACAGAGTGCGATTGATCCTCAACTTTTGCAACCAGTTAAAAGTAGCGCTTATTCAACTGTACGTTCGATCGTAAAAAGTTAAAATTGTGTGCTCACAATACGTTTAAAACTTGTGCCCGCATTCTTCACCAATAAATGTAGGAATTATTCGTTCAGGTAAATTTTAATATCTCCACCAATATGTTTTGAAATTAATTAACTTAATTATTATTTAATGCTGAATTAATGATCGGCTCCTCCAAACTGAATTGTGAATCCCCGTGAGTCTGTTAATGTGAGACTTAAATGGGATTCATTAATAACCAGTATCGCTCAATAACCTGGGTTAGAGGGCTGGTCCAGCGAGCTGCGTCAGCAGGTAATGTAAATGCTCGGTAACGAAGCTCCCCTCACGGCCGATGAGAGAGAGTCTCGCGATATTTCAGGCGAGTTTGAGGTTTCAGAGCGTAGTAGCCAGATCGCACAGAGGCAGGTACTATTGTTGAGCACTGAATGACGGAGGCTGAAGTTGTGTAAAAGACATGCATTTATTCCTACAACTAACATAAGACAGACATTACACCTAACAAACAATAAACATGAAATAACGGAATAGACACAAACAATGTAATCATGAAAATGCAATGCCCAGATTTTAAAACGAGTAACCTAAAAAGGGAAAAACTGTTCTGCAAAGCAAGCAGTTTGTGGAAACACGACCCTAAAGTAATATAGCAGGTGAATAGGACAGTTTAGCTTGTTAGAAATGAAAGGAAGTTTCTTTATTTGGCTGCAGGAAAGGGGGGGGGGGGGCTCTTGGCAGTTGCTTGCAGTGGCTGATGAGCTGATGGGTGATGGCACTCAGGGAGGCGCGGTGTTTGCAGCGGTTGTTGGAGTGGAGCCCCTCTGATTCTCTCTCCTGGTGAATCTTGGGCTTGGTTGCAGTTCTCTGTCCAGCTGGGCTTTTGCTGGCAGGCTTCAGGATGGCTTCTCTTCTCTTGGGCTGATGTTCTCTGCCTCTCTTTGGGCTGATGGTCTTTTGTTTTCTCCTCCCTTCTGTTTCTCCTCTCCTGGCTTTGTTCGGAGGTGCCAGGTTTTATAGTGTAAAGTTCGTGAATAGGAGTGACCAGGAATTCCACTCCTGGACCAATGGCTGACCATCCATTTGGCGGCTTTCAGAAGGGGGTCTCTATCAGTCCTTTTGAGATTTATGACCAGACTGATTTCCCTTGTATTGATGATTTTCGTTAGGCTGGTGTAACTTTTGATATATTCACTTTCGTGGTGACCACTGACCAGATTTGGAAACTGGAGTGATTTTCCATCGGTTTGATACCAAACATGCCGTACCAGCCTAGCGGTTCACACCGAATACTATCTGTAATGATTAATTAATGATTACTTATATTATGTCATTATGTTATATTACTCACACCAGTACCTGGTCCAGGTGGTCTAGGTTGCACCTCAATCAGAGGTTACCCTTTTATACAGACATTATATGATATATTCACATTCCAACAGCACATCTTACCCTAAGGCATGGTAGAATACAAAGATCAGATAAGGTTCAAACTGGACAAACCCCAGTGTAGCTCCTCCTTCAAACTGGCCAAACACCAGTGTCGCTCCTCCTTCAAACTGGCCAAACCCCAGTGTCGCTCCTCCTTCAAACTGGACAAACCCCAGTGTCGCTCCTCCTTCAAACTGGCCAAACCCCAGTGTCGCTCCTCCTTCAAACTGGCCAAACCCCAGTGTCGCTCCTCCTTCAAACTGGACAAACCCCAGTGTCGCTCCTCCTTCAAACTGGACAAACCCCAGTGTCGCTCCTCCTTCAAACTGGACAAACCCCAGTGTCACTCCTCCTTCAAACTGAACAAACCCCAGTGTCGCTCCTCCTTCAAACTGGACAAACCCCAGTGTAGCTCCTCCTTCAAACTGGTCAAACCCCAGTGTAGCTCCTCCTTCAAACTGGTCAAACCCCAGTGTAGCTCCTCCTTCAAACTGGTCAAACACCAGTGTAGCTCCCCCTTCAAACTGGCCAAACCCCAGTGTCGCTCCTCCTTCAAACTGGCCAAACACCAGTGTCGCTCCTCCTTCAAACTGGCCAAACCCCAGTGTCGCTCCTCCTTCAAACTGGACAAACCCCAGTGTCGCTCCTCCTTCAAACTGGCCAAACCCCAGTGTCGCTCCTCCTTCAAACTGGACAAACCCCAGTGTCGCTCCTCCTTCAAACTGGACAAACCCCAGTGTCGCTCCTCCTTCAAACTGGACAAACCCCAGTGTCGCTCCTCCTTCAAACTGAACAAACCCCAGTGTCGCTCCTCCTTCAAACTGGACAAACCCCAGTGTAGCTCCTCCTTCAAACTGGACAAACCCCAGTGTAGCTCCTCCTTCAAACTGGTCAAACCCCAGTGTAGCTCCTCCTTCAAACTGGACAAACCCCAGTGTAGCTCCTCCTTCAAACTGGTCAAACACCAGTGTAGCTCCCCCTTCAAACTGGCCAAACCCCAGTGTCGCTCCCCCTTCAAACTGGACAAACCCCAGTGTCGCTCCTCCTTCAAACTGGACAAACCCCAGTGTCGCTCCTCCTTCAAACTGGACAAACCCCAGTGTCGCTCCTCCTTCAAACTGGACAAACCCCAGTGTCGCTCCTCCTTCAAACTGGACAAACCCCAGTGTCGCTCCTCCTTCAAACTGGACAAACCCCAGTGTCGCTCCTCCTTCAAACTGAACAAACCCCAGTGTCGCTCCTCCTTCAAACTGGACAAACCCCAGTGTAGCTCCTCCTTCAAACTGGTCAAACCCCAGTGTAGCTCCTCCTTCAAACTGGTCAAACCCCAGTGTAGCTCCCCCTTCAAACTGGTCAAACCCCAGTGTAGCTCCTCATTCAAACTGGCCAAATCCCAGTACAGCACCTCTTTCAAAGTAACCAAAGTAACCACAGTACAGTACCCCGGCTCTGTTTGTGAAAAATTGTGGTGTGTCAGCATTTCTGCAGTCAGTGTACCGTTCTAGCTTTGCTGTATCTGGTTTAAATAAAAATGTAAATGAAACGGTCTTGAGCCTTTCGGATGCGGTTCTGAAGGGATCTGAGCTGCCATGTTTGCTCCTGTTGCTGCACAGCATGTTTCAGAAGCCAGCAAATTTGTTTCTGTAACACTGTGACATTTGTTTCATGGCCATGACAGGTTCTTCTCCCAGATTTAATCACAGGAGCCTGGCTCTAAATCACCCCGCAAAATCCTTTTGTCGGGCTTGTTTTAGGGCTCAGCCACACCCCATGTCCCTTCATCTGCTATTGTTAGAGACAAAAATCATCATTTAAATCTGAAGTTATTCAGGATGCAACGCATCACTGATTTTCTGAGCGTTCATCACAAAATCTCCATTCATTTTCAGCACTCCAAAGGTCTGGACACCTTTGAAACAGGATGTTTCTCTGGTAGTCGGAAGTATGTGTTGAGTGTAGAGCCGTCGTCTTGTTCAGCTGCTCTCCGTTTGCATCCGATGGTGCAGCCCATAGACTCGACGACTACAGAACATTGAGAAAACAACACTGACAGCCTGCATACCTGCTGGTGGTGGGTGCCCCAGGGAGACCCTGATTAGTCAGAAAGTCTGGCTCAGTTTGCCTTTCAAAGGAGGCACAAGGTGTGGACATTCTCGCTGGAGCTGACGGCTGATTGACAGATAGCGGCGGAGGTCCCTGGGGCTTGTTCTGAGTCGTCACTGGCAGGCAGTGACAGCACAGCTGTGCTTGTGTGGATGGTGCTGGGAATCCATAAATGGACTGCAAGCTCTTCTGCAAGTTACTGGCCCACAGCCAAAGGAGCCGTTTCCCTGTAACTGTAGTGGGTAGGGACTGGTGAATACGGACGGGCAGACAGATGGATATTTTTGTTATTAGTGCTCTTAAAGGTGTGATTATGAGCTTTTTCAAATAGAAAAAGAGCATCTTTCATTAGCATACTGGGGCCAGAAGACAGGAAGCTGCTCGGCTTCCCAGCAGGACGGCCGCTGAGCGTGAATAACGGTGGCTGTTTAAAGGCTGTCCTGTAACTCGCTCTATTCGGTTAACAGAAATGTTCAGGACACCATGTCCTAAAATGTAATAAGCTTGCTCCCCGGCAAATGTTTGGCTTATTACCAAGGTTCGGAAAAACATCATTAAAATAACTCTCAGTAAAGCTGAAAGTAGACAAACTGGTGGTATTATGGTAAATGAGTCAACCGAAGCTGGAAACAAGGGCAATGTAAAAATGGCAGGTGATAGATTTTTAGCTTTTCGAAGCCGTGTGGAAAGAACATTTACCCCGCATTTTATCTCTGCTGTACACCGACTCCACGCTCTGTCTCCATCCCTACCTAACCTCTGACACCAGCATTTCTCTCAGGGCATTTCGATGTTTTGTTAACCAAAGTGGGAATATTTTGAGGGTGCTGGAATAGTGGTGGCTGATTTTCTGCTTATTCACGTGACTGTGGAGGCCATGCGGTCGAGTCCATTTCAGACCACATCATTAACACATCATTGATGTGTTAACAAACATAGTTAGGACTGATGACTCAACTTTGAAGACAAGTTCATCAAATTCTGATAGATCTTCTTATTTCTAGGCTACTAGTAGCATAAGGAAAGTGCATTCCTATAGTTACCTATCCATGGTGATATGACTTTCAGACTAAGGTCTTTACAGCAGCACATTGGAACAGGGCACCGAATCTTAATGGGGTTCTCCTCGTCTAATGAGCTGTGGCTAAGATCACATCCTTCTGCAGACAGGATTATCTCCTTAGGTTATTCGGTTTTGGAGCATATGATGTTGCCTTGAGCAATAACAGTATGCTGGCTTTAGACGGCTCCTATTGACTTACGGGCAGAGTACCATTCCATCAAGGAAAGGGGACAGAGGGTCATTACACACTCAGGTAGGTAATAGGGTTTTTCAGAAGCTTCACACATCTCTTGGAATTGTACGACAATTTCGAAAGACTATGAAGTCGAGAAGCTGACGAATTGCTAGAAGATGTTCTGATATTCAGTTGGAAAGGCAGCAAACATGGGTCACTGAATCCTTCTATGCAGCCCAGTGACTGTTACGTAATGGATAAAAGGGGAACATTGCCAGTTGTTCCAGGTTTTCTTTTGTTTACTACCATATTACACCTAGAATTTTGCTGCTGTAGGTTTCTGTAATGTAGGAAGGCCAGTTTAACCAAAGAACCAGCCGCCAGGTGATGGGTCACAGCAAGGAGGGGTATGGGGTTGGGTGTCAGTGTTTGGGTACATTTAATGGAGGTGAGATAGGAATATAACAATGAAAAGATACAAACATCAGGATTTTATAGGGCATATTTAGGGATTTGCAATCAAATATTCCAGCATTTTACAAAAATACCCAGAGGATGACATTCAGCGCCAGTACTGGCAGCAAACAGCCATTCAGCCCCAGTGTCCTGCCTTCCGAGTCAGACGGCCATGCTTATCACTTTTGTTACTGATTCGTGGTAGCAGGAATGATGTTCGCTTGTGTGTGTGTCACCCAGTCATGGTTTGCCTTCATTACTGTGTCCCCAGCAAACTTTTTCTGTGCTATAATTTCCTGCAGTGATTACAGTCTGCGCTACACTACATACTAATGAAGCGTATTGCTTCAGAGTGTGAAAACATACTTCACTCGTTCTGCTCCTTCACTCCTAAGGTGGACCAGGTGAATTTTCTTTATTGAAAGCCAAGTGTGGTATAGAATGAGGTCATTTTGGACCTGATTTTTAAAATGTCCTTGCAGTGTGATGTATATAGGTTCCAATGCCCGCAGATAGCAAATTTGGATCATTTGATGCAAACCGAAGCCTGCGTTTGATGGCAGCCGTGTTCTGCTATTCCTGTTAGACCTGTGCTTTTAAGTTCCCCTTGGAAACAGCCATCGGCTTACAATGAATGTGCCATAATGATGCGGACTGCTGGGTCACTTTCTGAGCTGAAATAGCCAGGATGGGGGCAAACTTTCTCAAGGAAAGTTCCTCCAGGGATGGCAGACTGAGCTCCAGTGGATCAGGAAGGGCTCACAAGCTGGGCTTTAATCCCCTGGTGAAGCTGGTGGCAGATGTGATCTTGGCATGGCGAGCCAGAGTTGGAGTGACAGCGAGCCCTATGCCTGCCAAGTTTCCTTTTTACATCCTATCATAACGTGGAAACCAACCCCTCCCGACTGCAGCTTGGCCAACAAATCAGAGGCTCCAATTACTTGTGAAGGATTTCTTTTCACTACTTCTGCAAAGAAGTCTGACATCACTAAGAATCGCAGATGACCTTGGCGTGCAAACGTGGCTCTCACCATGCTTAAATCTGCAGGCCTGCTCTTCGTTGAATAAAAGATGTGAGTCGTCACTTCTACTCCTCTTTCGTCATCCTCATGGATCTTTCCATCACCCTTATTTCTGACTCTCTCCTGTTCCATCTTCATTTTAGAGAATGCTGCCACAATACCTAATGGTGAAACACGCAAATTGGTGAGATGAATAAAAAATTCTGGAAGAGAACACCTGGGATTGGGTTTGATATTATTCTGAAAATATGACATTTTCAAAATACACAGTAGCAGTTCTAACTAATTATAGTTTTTGGTAACACTTTATTTGAGGGGGCACAAATAATATAGTATTATGCTATTACTGATGTATTAATTAACCACAATACACATCTCAGTTACACAAGGATCTCATGTTTGTTCATCGTTAATGAATAAGACAAGTGAAATACTGATCTGATGTTTGCATCATTAATATATCGTGAGGCATCTCAAGCTGTTACTATATTTGTTACTGTGTTTGTTCTGTAACCCTTTGCGAGCTACTGAAGGAATTACTGAAGGTGAAATGCACAATATATGCTCATCTGTTCATCATAAAAAATCATGATGCATCATTTATCTAAAGTAGTGACTATATTTGTCCATGATTTGTACTTCAGTAGTAACTGACTTACTTCTAAGTAATTTGTGGCCAACTGTCTTTGGGGAGGTGCCCATAACCTTATAAGAGTGTCATATTCCATTCCTGTTGGGTTTCTTATTAAACGTTAAATAAAGAGCAAATGAATCACAGTTAATACAATCTTTAATTTACGGGCAGGTTTTACTTTACTGACAGCTTACACATGCCTCACTGTTATGCCTTCGTTTGCACACGTCACGACCCAGTTTAGACCGGAAACCCGAACTGGACTGTGCATGAGTAGATAAGTATCATTTCCGCTCACTACTACTTCACGGCGGCTGGGCGATTTCACAAATTGATTTATTGCAGTTTATTTAAACATAGGTTGTACTTTGCACTTATTTGAATTATTGTGTATATATGTGTTTTTAGGAGGTGGTGCAGTGGTTAGCTCTTTTGCCTCACATCTCTGGGACCTGGGTTCGAGTCTCCACCGGGGTCACATGGTGTGTGAGTGTGCCCTGCGATGGGCTGACATCCCATCCTGGGTTGTTCCCTGCCTTGTGCCCATTGCTTCTGGTATAGGCTCCGGACCCCCCGCGACCCAATAGGATAAGCGGTTTGGAAAATGGATGGATGGATGGATAATCATATTTTTAAATAATTTGTACTTAAAAAAATAGTCCGTGGTACATTGGGCGGAGTTTAAATTTGGACGTCATTATTATTATGAATTATGACATCATAAGCGGGAGGGGGAGCGTATCCCTTATTCTGATTGGTCGAGGGGTTATCTCCATATACCATACATTGCCGATAGGGGGCCATATGGTTTGGGTGATAAGGGTTGCCGTTAAACTTTAATAGAATAAAAATACATTACATGTATTTATTTGTGTTATTTTTAATTACGTTTTCAAGGAATAATAAAACATATGGCAGGATGAATGCAAGCTAGCGCATACACGTCCAGCGGGGCCCGTCCGGCCGCAGGCACGGGCTGTTAGGAGTAGGCACAAGCGCCACAGCGTATTTTAAAAGAATGTGGGGATCTGAACGGGCTGGTAGGAGTAGTTGCGCGGCACTGGTAATTACACTATATTGGCAACCACTTGAGCCAGGTCATATGACCTACCAGGAAGTTATAAAAGGCTGCCAAGATGGAATCTCATTCTCTTGCTGCTGTGTTTTACAACTGGACATGGGATGGGTTCTTCTTCCCTGTGGGTAAGGAAAGGAGGAGAGGGTTTGTTTGAGAACTTGAATGTTTAATTTTAATTTTACCAGGGTGACTGCTAGCAGCATGTAACTCTTCATGGAGGACGCGGAGGTGACTGGAATTTTATCATTTGACGTGATCCCCTACGGGCTGCTGGGCTACAGACATTGAGGCTCTGGTAACTTGGGTTATACTGTGGGATTTAAAAGGGTCTATGTTTCTTTGTTGATTGTTTCTTTGTACCTGTAGTATTGGAACGCTTCCTTTTGGTGTTGCTGTGCTGCGAGGGCATTAAGCATTCCTGCAAAGGACCAGAGTAGCTGCTGTTTTAGGCTTATTTGATGGGCTTTTGGTTTTCTTTTTAGTGCCCTGGTTGTTGCTATGGGCTAAGTTGTGACTAATTTTAGTATTGTATTTTGGGCGGTGGATATCGGCCGCTACCCTCCCCTTATGTTTGTACATGGGATCTTTCTGTACAAGGTCGGATCCGCACAGGCTTTTGCTCTCTGCTGTTGGGGTGCCACACTGAGCGGACACTGTACTGTTGTGTGTAGTGTTTGTCGTGTTGCATGCTGTGGTTTTGCTCTTTTCTTTGTCACCAGGGGCCTCCTGAGCTGAGAGCTGCGCGTGCCGATCTGACCTTACTATCTGGAGGATAGTCAGCCGCCCCCCAACTCTACCCCCCCCAGCAACCTTCTTTGTCTAATAGTTTTTAGATATTTGTAATAAAGTGGATTGGGTTTTATTTTTACATGCCTCTTTGTTATTGTCCTTTGCGGGGAGGGTTCGAACTTAGCCACGTTACAGAAGGAACATTAGCAGTTCCTCCTGCCCTTACCAGGAGGTGGCGTAGTCAGAGCAGTGTGGGTATTCTGTGCTTTGGGCACCACAAGAAAGCACCGAAATGTTTTCAAGAAAACTTTAGCGTTATTTTAAAAGAAAACAATCAAGGAAATAAACCTGTTAATTCTTGTTTAAATAAATTAACGCAAGAGAGTCGGCTCTTTAAAGAAAATACTGTGTGGCTCTATGAGCATGCGCTACATGAGAGCGAGCCAGAGAGGAGAGCGCATGCGCTCATTAACCGCGTTATTTCTTGATTATTGAAATGCTTCGAGCGTTTTACTTTATTATTCACATTGGCAGAAAAGTGCTTCATTACTTAAAAAACGTTATGGTTATAGGGGTTTATTTGAAATAACAGGCGCTCCGCTGGTGTCGCCATTTTGAAACGGGCTGGCCACTTCGGTCTATCATTTGACCGCATTGTTCAAACAGACCTGCCGATTATGGCCGAGCTCTGGGACTCGGTCATTTAGCCTTTTGGCCTATTAAAGTTTGCTGTTAAAATGCTTTCTTCAACCTAACACTGGTAAATACCGCTAAAGTTTTTCTTCTTATTCTTTAAGCATGTTGATTAAATGTAACGAGTTGAAGTGCTTTCTTTTAAAACGACGTGCTGTATGTTGGTTTCACTTGTGCTTGTTTAAACTCGGCATTTGCTCTTTTGCTTCTTTCGGGCATGTTTGTACTTGTTTAAATTCCGCCTGCTTTTCTTTTAAAATAACGCTAAAGTTCTTTAAAACATTTTGGTGCTTTTAAAATACGCCGTGGCGCTTGTGCCGCCTACTAACACTACATGGCTGCGGCCGGACGGGTCCCCGCTGGACGTGTATCTTACATTCGTCCCGTTTGTTTTATTCCTTAAACGTAATTAAAAATACAATATGAATACATGTAATGTATTTTCATTCTATTAAAGTTCAAAGGCAAGGGGCCATACTTTATTACGTACGCACGAAAGGGGAAGGGGCCTAAAAATTTGACCGAATTTTGCGTGCGTATGCTGGGGGGGGGGGGGTGAATCAATTTGAGAAATTTCAAATTTAAGCGTTTCGTTCACGATACCTGACCTGCTGGATTGCATTCCATACGTGCATATAACTCAAAATGCAACATGAGATTTTTAAGACGATCGGACTGTTTAAACAATATCTCATAAATTATCTAAAAAAAATACAGGTTGGCAATGCACCACGGACCTCCGAAATATCTGGTTTAGAAGGTGCTATAACATTATGGAAATGGCGACCCATTTAGTTTTATTTGAAAGTGATTTTATTACGGTAAATCTCATGACATCCCATCTCATTTGTTATCCCTAAAGTTAACAGGAACGTTTGTAGTTCCAAAAAGCAGTGCATAAGTCGACTGACGATCGCCCGTGCGTACGTACGCGGGGGGGGGGGGGGGGTCAACTACCCAGCGCACGTGTGCTTACGGGGGATGGGGGTTACAAAAATCGGTAAAATGTGCGTACGTACTAAAAGTATGGCCCCAACCCTTATCACCCAAACCATATGCCCCCCTATCGGCAACACGTGTAATAGACTTTTGGAATATTCCTGACACCTACTCACATTCAAATGAAAACACCTGTCTCTTCTTCGTTTTTAATGCTTTATTTACAAGAATTTACATATTTAAATAGTACTGATAGTCAAAGTTCTATGTTCTCATCCACTATTGGCGTATTCATCTTGCATCATCTCCTCCATTGCCTTGTACTCCTCCATTGCCTTATACTCCTCCTCAATTGCCTTATTCTCCTCCTCCATTGCCTTTCTCTCCTCCTCCTCCCTTGCCTTGTACTCCTTCACCATTGCCTTGTACGCCTCCTCCATTGCCTTGTTCTCCTCCTCCATTGCCTTTCTCTCCTCCTCCTCCCTTGCCTTGTACTCCTTCACCATTGCCTTGTACGCCTCCTCCATTGCCTTGTTCTCCTCCTCCATTGCCTTTCTCTCCTCCTCCTCCCTTGCCTTGTACTCCTTCACCATTGCCTTGTTCTCCTCCATTGCCTTGCTCTCCTCCTCCTCCCTTGCCTTGTACTCCTTCACCATTGCCTTGCTCTCCTCCTCCTCCATTGCCGTGCTCTCCTCCTCCTCCCTTGCCTTGTACTCCTTCACCATTGCCTTGCACTCCTCCATTGCCTTGCTGTCCTCCTCCTCCCTTGCCTTGTACTCCTTCACTATTGCCTTATACTCCTTCACCATTGCCTTGTACTCTTTCACTGTTGCCTTGTACTCCTTCTCCATTGCCTTGCACTCCTCCTCCATTGCCTTGCACTCCTCCTCCATTGCCTTGCACTCCTCCATTGCCTTGCACTCCTCCTCCTCCCTTGCTTTGTACTCCTTAACCATTGCCTTGTTCTCCTCCTCCACCACCACTGCTTGGCTGTCCACCACCACTGCCTGGCTCTCCTCCTCCACCACCACTGCCTGGCTCTCCTCCTCCACCACCACTGCCTGGCTCTCCTCCTCCTCCTCCACCACTGCCGGGCTCTCCTCCTCCTCCCTTGCCTTGTACTCCTTCACCATTGCCTTGTACTCTTCCTCCATTGCCTTGTTCTCCTCCTCCATTGCCTTGTTCTCCTCCTCCATTGCCTTGTTCTCCTCCTCCATTGCCTTGCTCTCCTCCTCCATTGCCTTGCACTCCTCCACCAATCCCTTGCACTCCTCCTCTATTGCCTTGTACTCCTCCTCTATTGCCTTGTACTCCTCCTTTATTGCCTTGCACTCCTCCACCAATCCCTTGCACTCCTCCTCCATTGCCTTGTACTCCTCCTTCATTGCCTTGCACTCCTCCACCAATCCCTTGCATTCCTTCTCCATTGCCTTGCACTCCTCCACCTTTGCATTGCACTCCACCACCACTGCCTGGCTCTCCTCCTCCTCCACCTCTGACTGGCTCTCCTCCTCCAACACCCTTGCCTGGCTCTCCTCCTCCACCACCCTTGCCTGGCTCTCCTCTTCCACCACCCTTGCCTGGCTCTCCTCTTCCTCCACCCTTGCCTGGCTCTCCTCCTCCACCACCACTGCCTGGCTCTCCTCCTCCACCACCATTGCCTGGCTCTCCACCACCATTGCCTTTTTTCCTTTCCCTTTTTTTGAAAAAAACTTCTTTATCCAGGATATCTTTTTTTTCCCTCCATTTTCCTTCCTTTCTTTAGCTTCCCCAGCATCGTTTGGTACCGCTGGCAGCCTAAAGCAGTTCAGAGTAAAGCACTTCATTTTTAGATGTGTCTCGCTCGATGTCTGATTTGTTTTGAAGTGGTATTAGTGCCTACAGCTCAGTTTATACCTTCAGAATGATAACATCAGAGTTGTCACGGTAACATTCTGTTCTAGAAGTCTATTTGAAAAACAACTATAGGTGCCATATTTGGTCAGTGGTTCATTTTTTTTAATTCTTTGCATTTTTAATATGCTTTATTCAGCTCATATTCTACAGCATATATTGTATGAATTTCCATATTTATCTTAATTAGGTTACGCGCAGATAATATTCTGTACTTGCAAACAATGCAGAAACCTACCAAACATTGCCGGGCCGTTCCTGTGCTCACATAGCGTAGTGAGCTTTACTTTACTCAGGAAGAGGACAGGCTCACATTTTCTGACCGTGGCCATGCCTTGTGAAAGGTGCTGAACTTAGTGATGAGACAGTTAATACCGAGATTCTGGAGATCGCCTCCTCAAAGTGAGGCCCAGCGACTTCAAGCTGGGAATCAGGGCTTGCTAAGTTTATGCAATATCACGTGACCGATGACTTCCGATTCATCCTGAGGTGTAAGAGGCTTTGAATCCTGTTGGCTCTTCAAAACTTTTATATGAGTGAGATGATTCTGATTAGCAATGGTAGTGGAGGCCAGTTTAACCAAGGAACCAGCCGTCAGGTGATGGGTCACAGCAAGGAGGGGTATGAAGTTGGGTATCAGTGTTTGGGTACATTTAATGGAGGTGAGATAAAACATTTGGTAAGGTTTAGCAGCGTCTGTAATGTCCCTGCATTGTAGACAGAGCTTTCTGGATAGATTCTGGACACACACACCCCTGTATTGGACAAATGAATTCAGAAAATGGATGGATTGCAGTGTTTTTCATATGTTTTCATGAGTGGAAGTGAACTTTTACAGAACTGAGTATTTGAGTAAAATCCTTTTTTGATTAATCTCATTGCCTGTATTTTTGCCCCTTATTTTGAGTTGTTTTAAATGCTGCACTGTTCAGTTGCAAATGGTAGGTCCCTCTGAATCCCATCTTCGCTTTTCTCCACCTCATGTTATTCACAGGTATCTGACTCTTGAATCTGGCTGAAATGATCCCAGTCGATTTTCCAATCTCCGCCTTTTCTATTTGGCAGAATGCACAGCCTGGATCCAAACTGCCTTCCTTCCCAGTTGGACTAACAGTTGGCTCCACCTGACACTCTATACCATTTAAACCCCAGCTGATCACAGAGCTTATTGCAGGATGTGTGTTTATTCCTCTCCATGTTTTGTGAGGCTGCCTTGCCTAACCCCTATAGTAAGGAGAAGGTCATAAACTTGTGGTCTTATGTTTTATTAATTCTGAAATGGGTAAGAAATGAGCAGCAGGATGATATAAAGCTAAAAGGTGCGATTTTTCTAGCACTACGATGTAATCCAAGGAGAAAGGCAGCACTGCCTTGCTGAATGTGATTTCTGTGGCAAAAAGATGGTGATATTGCTGGCAAGCGGTCTTTTTATGAAACTCAAATGTAACTCTGTCAAAGTACAATTTTACCAGGGTCCCTGAATTCGCTTGAGACGCTCTGTTAAAATAACCCCCCAGAAGACAGAATGAAGCTGTAATTCATACAGGTGGCAAAACTAAAATGTCTCTTGGTAATTTCATCAGGGCGGTGATGGAATTACAAATGTGCATGTTTTCGGCGAGTGATGGATGAGGTGATATGAAACATGCAGTTGTCTGTAATCGCTGCAGCTTCGGGGAAAAGACTAGCATCCCTTTAAAATTCATTACATTAGGATGGCAGGCAGAGGTCACTGCAGTTTGGACGTGCCAGGAACAGAGGAATAAAGCCAAGTAGAATGTATGGAACTTGCAGTCTGTAATATGTCACAGAGTAAGGCATAACTAAACGCACTGCTGAGCGTAGAGGATTACAGTAGTATAATGCTAATCCCTACTATATACACTCCATATACAATACACATTTTATATACATTTTATTATGTATACATATTTTATATACAGCTCTGGAAACAAGAGACCGCATGTTAGAAAGGCTCTTGTAGCTTTAAGGAACACCGGTAAGTACTAAGGACTGTGGGCGCATGCGTGACGAGAGCGCGCGGGAGAGCCTGCAGGAATAGGCAGCACATCGGCGAGCTGCAGTTTATGTGTAATTAGTTTAGTTGTTCCTGGCAGTAAATAGAGTCACTGACTAATGTAAGTACTAAGTTTATTGATTATGAGTGATAAGTGACGCTGTACTAATTTAGTTTACTTAATTGCGCGGCTAGGTTAACGTGACCTAGCTTGCGTACTGTTATAATTATCGCTGACGAGTGTTCCGTTGTACACCTCGGAAAAATATTTGCGTTTATTTCCCGCCCAATCATTCCCTCTAATACGAATTGCTGCTAATGTAATGTATTGTTGTGGGTATAACTCAACTGTTAAGGCGATATGGTAAAATTATGCATTATGTTAGTGTATTATGGTAATAACCATTATAAGCACTGTGGTAACCTGTTTATTTGTTATAGAACCATACATAAATACAAACTTACCAACCCGCTTTGTCTGAGTGTGCATCCAACTGACCTCAAATAAGATAAGCCAGAGTACAACTAATTGCTCCCCCCTCCTGATTGAGAACATGTATCTGGTGAAATATGGTTAGCAGCCCCCCCCCCGAATCATGTTTATCCTGAATCGTGACTGATATCCCACAGCGAGCACTACCCTCCTGCAGCAACCCCTTACAGTTTCCCAGGGGAGTGTGCCCCCCCTTTCCCTCACCGCATCAAATTTTTCAGTTTCACTCATTTCTCAGTTTATGGATTATGGGTATGAGCCTGTGTAAAATACACATTTTTTTTGCAAACTCCAGCTTGGCTCTTCCCTGCTTATCATTGATGAAGGGCTTCTTCCTTGCTTAATGGGTCTTCACCACTGCTTCTAGGAGCCTGTCCTACCAGTACACTTAACACTTAATGTTTTCTATTCCTTTTGAAGGTCACTTGAGGTCATCCTCCGATTTGTTAGACACTGACGGATAAGTTGATGGTCATCTGTGGCATTAGAAGGTTACTTCTGCCCACTACCT
>NC_064537.1:9843750-9851571 GCF_023856365.1 Brienomyrus brachyistius
AAATACGGGCATTTTCAGCTATCGGATGTTTCTGATTGGTGTTTTTTTTTTTGCTTGAATACTCCAGGGATGTTAAGGGATGGAAACAATATTTTCGATGCTTTTATTTAAATGCGTAGGAGCACTTTGGTTCTTGGACGGATTTTTAAAATCTTTTTTGCTGTAAGCCTTCTAATTTTCGCACAGTAACTCTGAAGTGCTCTTGGTTTACACCAAAGCAACCTTTTGCTGACCTTATTGTGATTTGACATTATATTGTTAAAAAAAATATATAGATTTTCATATTACTTTTAACATTATGTTTCACATATTTTAATTCATTCGGTTTAAGAGTATCCTATAGCATAAATATTAAGTATTGCCAGATGAAATAGGTTTGATGTAGTTAGCTAATTTTTCTATGTAACTTGTAGTGTAGCTAAAAGCAGTGGCTTTTAATAAGTAGCTTGTAGCTTGAAAAGCTACCTTTTAAAAGTAGTTTCCTTAACACTGTTTACAACAGACTCACTGCTACACGAAGGGGGCTCGCACTACGAATTGTACACCATGAAGTCATTTCTGCCAATGAGTGAATCAGTATCTACCCCTAATTAATAAGACCTGTTCTCTACACTGCCCTGAAATCCTGAGGTGTCCTAAACTATTTCTCAGTCAAACTGAACCCTCCGGCCAAGAAAACGCCTTCACACCTTCTGCTGAAACCCGCACCCACCCCCAGCCGCTGGGAGCGGAGCGCTGAGTATATAAACACGTGTGGAAATCCTGCCATGTGACACAAAGCCGCGTATCACGCTGCGATCCGGTCACCCCGGCAACAGCTACGCAGCGACGGTAGCTGAGCACAGGGTGCCGCTTGTCCAGCAGAGCCAGGCCTGTGAAACACAGCCTAGGAGCCCGGAGAGAAGGCGAACTGGAGCGATGACATCATAGCGCCACTTCCCTGCGAGTGAAGACACTTCAGCACTCCCAGTGAAAGATACTTCACAGAGAAGCTCAGTTTTTTAAAGGATAATCACACTTAATACAGAACATAAATACTTATATCAAAAGTGTATAGAAACTGACAGAGGCATGATCGAGATCGTGTGCCCTGTGCTGCCTGGGATAGTCCCCAAGCCCCCCATAACTGGGACCAGGATAGGCGATAAATATTTGAACATATGCTTCCTAACAGCTGATGCTCACCTTGCTTATTGAGTTCTGCATCTATCTTGTCAAAACGCATTTCAGAAACTGGTTGGCTAGTGCAGGTAGCAGTTAAGTTAAACAGGCGAGTGGTTTTGAGAGGAGACGCTCCAGTATAAATAAGTGAGTTATAATGAGTTATTGCGCTCTTGCAGGCTGATGGCTCTGAGCTGCATTTCAGGGGCCGTGCGGACCCCACGCCGGGGCAGGCATGTGAGTGGGCCGCTCCCCCACCACCATCCTGAACACGCCCCGTATGGAGCCAGGAAATCACGTCCCGCTGAAAGCCACACACCCTGCGGCCCGTAGACGGTGAGCAGCACACGCACGGGCTGGCATCACACGCAAGCAGCGACGTCTGGCCAGGCGGCGGTCCACCGGCACACGGACAGGAAGGCAAAGCGGCGACTGTCAGCCGCGTCACGCCACAGATGGCCGTGCCCCCCCTCCCCCACGTTATACGGGGCTCGCCACAATCTCAGCACCGGTGACTGACTCGCAGCTCAGCCCACCTAACGCACACCTGCAGCGTCTCCCCGCGAAGGCATCCGCCTGACGGGCATGAGGCTGCGGAGCCCATCTGGCCCCTCCCAGCCCAGCTACCCCCCCCTCCCCCCGGCCGTTACGCATCCTAACCTGACTATACCGGAACCTTCACTGGCATCTCTCCTTAACAAGGCGATCTCCCGACCTGCCATTTCCAACCACGCCAAGGGGGGCGCTCCAGACTGACCTCTGGCAATTCATCAAACTATGATTCTTGGGGGCGCATTTCCTCTAAACAACAGATTTCTGATTCAAGGACTGTCACGGATCTATGCACCAGTAATTCCCGGGCTGTCACTGCAATCGTCACTGGTCTTATGAGCCTGTAGGCTGTATTACCTACGCAATCCGAACCAGGAATAATTAACTGGCTGTATTTGCCTGCATGTAATTTAACCGCTAAATGTGTTCTACAGTATGATATTCCTACACTGAGTGATATTCCTACTGGATCATATCTGAATAAGGGCTTGTGATATGAATACATGAGTTCAGTAAAAAGCAGTACTCATGCATAGGTCTACATACACACACGTACAATACACACATGTAGTCACACATGTGTGAAATGCGTGCACTTCTGTGTGGGACAGGGCTGATTCTCCTTCACGGTTCTGCTGGATGTGGGGTGGAGGGGCAGGGGGTTAGGGTGAGGGCTTGGGGTTCACGGGGGTGGGGTGGGGTCTGGAGAGAGGGGGGTCACCAGGGAGAGCCTGGTACCTGCATCCACGTCGTTGGGCCAGCCGCTGGATTGGGAGCTGCTGGCAGCGGCGAGCGGCCGGAGTAGAATACATCATCCACCGGGCTCTCCATCTCGCTGTCGTCGATGGACTTGCGCTTGTTGGAGCTGGAGAGCAGAACAGGGGGGGAAGGTCTGTCATTCTCGGATCTACACTCGGCAACTCAACCTCATAAACCTCACACCACATCCAAGAAGCTAATCTCAGGGACTCAGGCCAACCAGGACCGGACCCAGTTCTGACAAGAACCAAGAGCTGCAGAAACCAAAGCCGGGGTGGGGGAAGGTGGCACACAGCCACTCGCTCTGCTCTGACCCAACACTGACTGCACGGATCTGATTCCCTACAGCGCAGGTAGGAAATCCCTTAGGGAAATTAAACAGGAAGTGCAGAACAGGAAATAAGCAGGTCAAAGCCTGCTGAGCCGCCATAAGGTTGCAGGTTTTGGTCCCAAGAGGGCCACCATTTCCAACCTTCATTTCCGTACTAAATGTCAAGCTCTGGAAAGTTCTGGAAAGTTCTGTATCATGTGAGTCACTTTGACTGGAGACCCTGACCCATTACAAAGAGGCATTACCGCGGCTGGGGGGGGGGGGGGGGGATCAGGGTTCTGTAAGCGTGCATGTAAGCATGTGTAAGAATACGTGTGTGTGTGTGTTGTGTGTGTGTGAGTATCCCATGGCAACGGACCACGGGGTGTGCGACTACCTCCGCGGAAGACTTGCATATAGCTCCACTTCAGTCCTGCAGAGTGAAGGGAAAGAAGGGCAGAGGAGAGAGAGAGAGGAGAGAGAGAGGAGAACAAAGAAGCCATCACTCATTCACCAGGAAGAGTGAGTGTCAAGCACGCAGAGAGCAGAAATGACTGTTAGTGGAGCGAGACGCCATGCTGCCCGGCACGTCCAGCAGGGGGCGCCACCAAGTGCCATGCCTTAAGAGACATTGTCAGCCAAGATGTGCAGAGGTGGAAAACTCAGGTCCAGAGAGTACCAATCCGAACCAAGATTTTATTCCAACCAACCAGTTGACTTCTCTTTTACTGTACTTTGACAACTGGTTTGTTGAAATAAAATCTTGGTCCGGATTTTTACTTTCTGGACCTGAATTTATCACCTTTGCATATGTGTTGCTGTGAAAGCTTCCCTGCCCATGTGACTCAGATAATCCTAAATTAACATGCAAGCCGTCATCGAATCGCGGCTGCCCACCTTCCGCTAAATAGGACTTATTTATAGTCATCCGAAACCTTTAGTCATAGCAAAAGCTTCTAGAAGTATCAGAATAATGACGCTAAGGCAGGTGTTTAAGTTTTAAGTTTGAAGTACTCGTGTGTTCAGTCTTGGGCTGGGTACAGGAAGTGGAACCTTTGTGCGGCAGGAACCTTTATGAGGTGTACCTGGTGGACGGGGGGGACGTGAGAGAGCGCCGGCCCAGGGCCACCTGGTTGATGTTGTAGTAGCCGGGACTCTCCAGGTCAGCCAGAGAGAAATTCGGGCCAGACGCCGTGGCAACAGGAGCTGTAAATAGTCAGGAAGAAAGAAGGCTGCTGGTCGGTGTGTTAAATGGCTGTTAACGAGGGAAGGGGTCATTTAATCGGCTCAGTCTGACCAACCCAGCCAGGAGGGAGAAGTGACATCACATGCAGCGGGCGAGAGAGAGGGAGATCGGGAGGGATGGGCTTGGGGGTCAGGCGGTGCGGGGAACTCACTCTGTGTCACACGGACCAGCTCAGTGACGTTCCACACTCCTGAAGTCACAAAGCAGTCCTGGAAACTCAGGTGCCCTGTGGGTGGGGGGGGGGGGGGGGCACGGAACAGGCAACAGCGCAGATTTAGCCAGCACACGGGTGCAAGGACATTTTCACACACCTATGGCGGGGACTGAAGTCTCCACCAGCGCACAGCTGGACCGTCTGTCTGTGGTGCCGTCGCACCGTTGCTAGGTTACGGTGGCAAACATGGCAAGAGATGGGGGCAGGGGATGCGGGCCAACGTCTCACACCCCTGTGGGGTTCGGTGAGGCCACGCTCACCTCACTGCTACATGTGGACGAGGAGGTGGAGGAGGAGGTGAAGACCTGCTATAGTCTGTCTGTACAATAACCACTCTGACACAGAATTAACTGTGCAGGTGGAGTAAGAGCGGGCGGAGTACCCAGGCTGCGTGGAGCAGGGGGGATTTGTAGGCCCATGAACACATATCATATTGGGCCCCACCCCAGACCAATCCGATTATCTTCCAAACATTTTAGGGTCCCTGTCACTTGTCCCTAACCCCCCTTTTAAGGCACCCCGGGTGTGGAGTCACATGACATTTCAGAGATGTCACAATGTCCCCATAACGTGAAATGCAAAAACTCTTGTATTTCTCTTTGTTACTTGTGGTTATGGTTAGGGCAGGGTGGGGGTTAAGGTTGTCATAGTTAGTGTTAGCATTTTTCCCATAGAAGGGAATGAGCGGGCCCCATAAGGATAGGTATACCCTACATGTGCGTGTGTGTGTGTGTGTGTGTGCTGATACGCACCGTTGGGAGGAGGCTTGATGTCAGCATCACCTTGCTGGCTGGAGTTGTCTGATTGTCCGGATTCTGAAAAACAAAGTAGGCAGGTCAGTTTTCAGCAGAGTTTGGGACCCGGAGACAGAAAACACGCCTCCCGTACGTAACCTGGACCGCTGCTCCGGACCGCGAACGAGACGCTTGTCTGGTTAAACCACGAAGACCGTGAAAGTGCAAATGCAGGAGCAGGACGTGACGGCAGGGTGTGACCACAGATCTGTCCCTACGGCCGTCCCGGGCTACAGGCCCAAGGTGGCGCCCCCCCCGCCCCCGTGTAATATGAACTTTCATAATTTGAAAGCTTCCCCGTGTCCCTCACTGTAATTCCATTTAATGCTCTGTGGATTTAGGCTGAGCAAACCCCTACCCCCCCCCCATTCCGCCTTCTCCAGCTCCTCCACCTCCGAGTACCACAATGATTATCATGCAGATTTGGGGAGTGCGTCGGTGGGTTATGCAGAGAGCACGTGATGGGGAGGCTGGGGGGTGCTGTGGAAAACTCGGTCATTCATCAGTGGGGGAATGAGTCCGGCTGAGTTTAGACAACCCCAAGGACACCCCCTAGCAGTCTAAGAGGGTAGGACTGTGTGAGCCTAGCTACACTGTGTCTGTCAATCCAGTTGTGCAGGCAGATACACAGATAAACAGACTTTATTGATCCCTGGCGGAAAATTCCATAAGCTTCTATATGCGATTACCCTTTAGTGTCTCTGAAGTTCATCACCTGTAGCTCGCAAATACACGTGTCACTGTGACAGTCATACAGCCGCATAGCCACTAACTGGGCGCTGCTAGCAGAACGTGAACGACCGCACAGACGCGTCGTGCTGGGACCTGTCGGCGGGAGTTTCCCCGACTGACGTAGCTGGAGCAGGTCTGCGGATGCAGCCAAGGGACACCTGTGAGCCGCGAGGATCGCCCCCCGACGTGGGCCGGGCGTGAATGAGACGAGCCGCTAAACCAATGACTCAGGCACTGTGTTTCATTTCAGAAGACAATATGAACTCAGAAAGGCACGTGGTCAGAGACGGGGAGGACAGCTAAGCTAAGGGTCACCTCAGAGCGGTTGGGGAGGGGAACAATGCTGTTTGCCACACTTCTGAAGCGATTAGGAAATTGGACCAAAAACCTCCCTAAAATAAATTTAAAAAATAGTCAAAATGGAAACGGCGCACCATCTCTGTGGTCCTGAAAAGCGTACGGAGCCTCTGCCCCGCACACCTCTCCTGCTACCTTTCCCTCTCCCGCTCTCTCGCTCTGCGGAGTCCTGGCAGCCATCTTAGTTCTTGGCAGCCATCTTAGCTTTGGCGGTACCAACGCATTCCTGCAAGCTGACGGCGCGTGCGCGCGCGTGTGTGTGTGTGTATACGTATACACACACACATACAGACGCAAACAAAAACAGCCCCCCTGACGAGTAAAATATATATATATATATATAAGTATATATATATATATTATATATATATATATATTATATATACATATATATAAAGTTGAACAGGCGTCTTCCCTGGTTCGCGGGGTCCTTGGCTTCCCCTAACAGCGGTCGCATTTTATTTCGGAGAGTCAAACATGGGTAGGGGGCCAGGGCGAGGGCAGTGGTTATCAGAACGTCCAAGTTTTCAAAAGTAAACAAAAATTGACAAAATAAACCGTGTAACTGAACAAACCACTGCTTACAGTTCAGTGATGACACCAAAAAAAGGAAACTGCATCTGGACCAGTCAACCCACTCCAGGCCCCAGACCGGCAGACGCTTCCGGTGCAGCGGCTTATGGAATGCCACGTCTGTAAAGCAGAGTATCAGGGAGCTTGGAGAAGGGCTGTAGGCACGGCTGGTGACCAGCAGGGGGCAAAACGTGCACCACATGACTGTGAGGGAGCATGAAGCGTCGGGGAGAATAAAGGCGTCAGGCTCGATGGGGTAAACCGCCGCAATGAGAGGAAACCTCTGTCTGCTTAAACCGACTGCCTGCTACTGGCCCAACCCCAGACAGACATCACTGTCAACACACAAACACAAACGCAGGGTGTGCATGCACACACAGGCACACACGCACGCACACACACACACACCATCCTGTTTATCTAGATCCACTCCGTCAATCTGAAATCCAATTACACAGCAAATTACCAAGATTTGCTTCCCAGTGCTTGAAGTGACTCTATAAAAATCTCTCCCATTAAAAATCCTCAGAAGCCTTAAACAGCCCCTCCCCCCCCCATTGACTTAAAAACACAGCAGCACAAACATGCTTAAAGATGTCCCTAAATCGACCTGCAGTTTGACTCGACGCACGGACCTCCCAGCGGATGGGACGCCATTTTTTGTTGCCGCATCCGGTCGGATGTGGGGCCGGTTGGGCTGCCGAATCGGGGCTGCGGCTCTTTATCTGTGGCGGAGAGGAGGCCCCTTATCGCGGGGCCGCCAGCCGCGGGGGCTGCATGCATGCCAGGCAGCGGCGCCATCCGCAGGCTTCGCACCCACTGATCCCGCGCTTATCTCGCCAGCACAGCCGCCCCGCGGCGTCCTGCGTACATACACACACACACACACACACACACACACACACACACACACACACACCACCATCGCCCAGGGGGTGCAACTGCACACACACACACACACACACACATTCACACACACACACACATACACACACACGCTCACTCACTCACACATACACACTCACATATATACACACATAGACACTCAGATATACACAGACAGTCACATATATGCACACATACACACACACACATACATACAGATATACACACACTCATATAT